>NC_073385.1:595000-767500 GCF_028641065.1 Leucoraja erinaceus | reverse complement strand
TATGAGGAGGAATTCTGTCTTATCGCTGTTGAGTTTGAGGAAATTATGTTGCATCCAGGTTTTTATAGCTGACAAACAGGAGTTGATATGGGAAGGGGGGTTGTGGGGGGATTTGGTGCCGAGGTAGATCCGGGTGTCATCAGCGTAATAGTGGAAGTCCAGGTTGAAGTGGCGGAGTATCTGACCAAGAGGGAGGATGTAGATGATGAAGAGGAGGGGGCCGAGTACGGAGCCTTGGGGAACGCCTTGAGTGACTGTGGCTGTATCAGAGATGTGGTTGTGGAGAGAGATGAAGTGGGATCTGTTGGAAAGGTAGGAACGGAGCCAGCTGACTGCAGAGCCTTCAATGCCGAGGTCTTTGAGTCTGGTGAGCAGGATGTTATAGTTCACTGTATCGAAGGCTACGCTCAGGTCGAGGAGGATGAGGATGTTGAGGGAACCAGTGTCAGCAGAGGTGAGGAGGTCGTTGAGGACTTTGAGGAGAGCAGTTTCTGTGCTATGGAGGGGGTGAAAGCCAGATTGGAGGAGTTCAAGTAGGTTATACGCAAGGAGGTGGGAATGAAGTTGCGACGCAACGATACGCTCCAGGGATTTTGAAAGAAAGGGGAGGTTTGAGATTGGGCGGTAGTTAATGAGAGAGGAGGGATCAAGACCAGGTTTCTTTAAGATTGGTGTAACAGCAGCAGTTTTGAAAGCGGAGGGGACAATTCCTTGGGACAATGAGGAGTTGAAGAGATTAGTGAGGTAGGGGCAGGGAACGGGGAGGCAGGACTTCAGCAGGGGAGTGGGGCTGAAGTCCTGCAAAATCTCAGCAAAATCTATCTCTCCCTCCAAACCCCATTCTCTTGCCTTCTCCCCATAACCATTGACACCAGTGCTAATTAAGAATCTATCTCTGCCTTAAAAATATCCATTGACTTGCCATCTGTGGCAAAAATTTCCACGGATTCATCACCTTCTGACTAAAGAATATCCTCCTCATCTCCTTCCTAAAGGAACGTCCTTTAATTCTGAGCCTATGACCTCTAGTCCTAGACTCTTCCACGAGTGGGAACTTCCTCTCCACATTCACTCTATCTGGGCCTTTCACTATTCAGTAAGTTTCAATTAGGTGTCCCCTTCATCCTTCAAAACTTCAGCTAGTACAGGCCCAGTGCCATCAAATGCTCCATATCAGTATCTATCTGCAACCAGACGATGGTTCAGAGGAGCTGGGAGCTGTGCTAGAGGTGGCTGGTGGATAGACATTGTGAAACAAAAATCAGGAATGTGCTCCCTTTCAATGTCAGGTAAGAAATTAATCATTAGCTGTGCTGGCTCAGTGATGACCTTTCACAGTGTGGATCAGGAATGACCCACAGCCCACCCCTGCATTGTGAATCACCTGAGCCATCCTCTGTTTCTTCTGGAGATCCATGCTGGGGAACATCCTTTGGGACAGGTGTAAGAAGGAACTACAAATGCTGGTTACACCAAAGATAGAAAACAAAATGGTGAAGTATCTCAGCGGGTCAGGCAGCATATCTGGAGAAAAGGAATAGGTGATGTTTCGGGGAGAGACCCTTCAGACGTTTCAGCTTCAGGGTTGATCCTGTTCCCAGAGTTGTGAATGTTGGACCTGGCCTCACTACCATGGAATGGTCTTTGCACCATACCTGTCTTTTGGGACAAGGGCTGGTATTGTCTGAAGAAGGGTCTCGACCTGAAACAAACAGTCTCGACCTAAACACCTACTCCTTTTCTCAGAGATGTTGCCTGACCTGCTGAGTTACTCCAGCATTTTGTGTCCTTCCTTCGGTTTATGATAGATATTCTCTAGAATTTAGGAAATTGAGAATTTAGGTTAGATACTCTCTAGAATTTAGGAGATTGAGAGGGGATCTTATAGAAACTTACAAAATTCTTAAGGGGTTGGACAGGCTAGATGCAGGAAGATTGTTCCCGATGTTAGGGAAGTCCAGAACAAGGGGTCACAGCTTAAGGATAAAGGGGAAATCCTTTAAAACCGAGATGAGAAGAACATTTTTCACGCAGAGTGAGTGTGAATCTCTGGAACTCTCTGCCACAGAGGGTAGTTGAGGCCAGTTCATTGGCTATATTTAAGAGGGAGTTAGATGTGGCCCTTGTGGCTAAGGGGATCAGGGGGTATGGAGAGAAGGCAGGTACGGGATACTGAGTTGGATGATCAGCCATGATCATATTGAATGGCGGTGCAGGCTCGAAGGGCCGAATGGCCTACTCCTGCACCTAATTTCTATGTTTCTATGTTTCTATAAGCCTCCACAGAAAGTGGGTATGAAATGTGTGGGACATCGTCCAAGTGCTGATGGCCACCTTTATGTTTGACTGCACCAAGCTGCGGGTAGATCAAAGTGTGGAAACATCAAGTATTGCTACATGTTGAGTTTCTACCCGATCCCAAAGTTGTGAAGGATAGGCCTGGCCTCACTGACATGTAATGTTCTATTCAATTGGACAAGATGTTTTTTGTAAAAATAATTCCTGCAGAATAATATCTTTGACCCCAAGTCTTTCAGGCAGTGGTCATCACAGAATGTCCTGCAGGCTCTGTGGGAGGTGGACATGGTAGATCCTATGGGGTAGCTTCCCGAGTAGACTGTCAATAGTGATTTGGCAGAATGCCTCATTGCCAGAGATCACTAATGTAGGACCTCACTTGTCTAGCAGTGAAGGAGTTACACCCCATCAGATGCTTCCTTCACTGCCAGTGTTTCATTCCATCCACATATTGTCTTGAAGAGGAACGTGGTGTGGATCAGATGATCGTCCACCTCTTCGTGGACTGTCCGTTTGTCAAGAGGCCAATATTTGTGGTGACACAGTGGCGCAGTGGTAGAGTTGCTGCCTTACTGTGCCATGGACCCAAGTTCGATCCTGACTAAGGATGCCGTCTGTGTGGAGTTTGGACGTTCTTCCTGTGACCGCGAGGGTTTCCGCCAGGTGCTCCGGTTTCCTCCCATGCTCCATAGATGCACAAGTTTGTAAATTGTAAATTATCCCTTCTGTGCAGGATAGTGTTAGTGTATGGGAAGCATTGGTCGGCGCAGACTCGATGGGCCGAAGGGCCAGTTACCGCACTGTATCTCTATACTAAACTAAAGTATAATTTTGTGGACAATGGGAGACACTTAGCAAATGGCAGCCTGTCCCAGAAAGACCCTTAAAGGCTTGCATTTGTGCAATGCTGTTTGTAATGTCTGGCAACCCTAAGCACTCAGAGATGACAATGTTCCATATCTTTGTCATCTTGACGTGCTTAGCGGCTTCCCACCACAAAAATATTTATAACAGAGGAAATGTAGCTGCCAACCTATGCACAAGATATTACAGAATGCAGTGTGGTAGTAATTGGATGTTCAGTTGTGACTCATATAGTTAGTTATACAGCACAGAAACAGGCCCTGCAGCCCAATGCCGACCAACATGCCCCATCTAAACTAATCCCATTTGCCTGCATTTGGTCTATATCCCTTTAAAACTTTCCTATGTACGTACCTGTGCAATTGTCTTATAAATGCTGTTATAGAACATGCCCCAACTACCTCTTCCTCCAGTAGTTTGTTCCATATACCCACCACACTGTTGCCCCTTAGGTTCTTATTAAAGCTTTTCCATCTCACCGTAAACCGATGTCCTCCAGTTCTTGATTCATCTACCCCGGGTAAAATAATATCTACATTTGCCCTATCATGATTTTATAGACCTCTATGTGATCGCCCCTCATCCTCCTGCACTCCAAGGAATAAGGTCCTAGCCTGCTCAATCTTTCCCTATAGCTCCGTCTCTCGGGTCCTGGTAAATATTCTCTCCAGCTTAAGGACATCCTGACTATAGCAGAGTGACCAAAACTGAGCACAGTACTCCAAGTGTGGTCTCACCAACATGACTGTGGAATAAACATTGTCCAGGAGAGAGAGAATTGTTTGCTGCTCTCATATGGAACCTGTATACTGTTATTTGGAAGGAGGATGGTATGGAGTGTTCCCTTGTACATGTGTAGGAAGGAACTGCAGATGCTGGTTTCTAGCAAAGATAGATACAAAGTGCTGGAGTAACTCAGCAGGTCAGGCAGCATCACTGGAGAAAAGGAATAGGTGACAATTTGGCCAAACTCAAATGTAGTTTCATACCATTTCAAGCAGGGTGCAAGGCCACCAAACTCAAGTGCAGTTTCATGCCATTTCAGGCACGATGCAAGACCACCAAATTCAAATGCAGTTTCATACCATTTGAATCAGGGTGAAACCACCATCAAACCACACAAAATACGACGTAAACACCACACTCACAGTTCAGTAGACATTCGGTGTGTTCAGTTGATTCACAGCTCAGACAGATCTGTAACCTCTCCCTCCACCATCTTGCACAGACTGAGCCACACCCACATTTCTGGGTTTAATAACCCCTCCCCCTCCCACCAGAAGGGGCGTGGCCTTCATGGCATGATTGACAGGAGAGAGATTCTCACCATTTTTTAAAAACATTAATAGAACTTTTATTTTTCATTGATGGGAAAAATCCTCTGCACCTGATGAGCGGAGGGGGACTGAATAAGATGGCCAAAAATCACAGCCATAAGTGGTAGCATTTTATTTAAAATCAATATAGAGTGCAAACAGCAAGTTGTCAAGTTTAGACTTTTAATCATTTTTTATTTCAAACCAACCACCACCAACCATTTGCTGTGCTTTATTTCAAACCAACCACATTTTCATTTTCAAAACACATTAAAGTCATTCAAGGTCAGTAAAACCACACTCACAGTTTAGTAGACATGGGTTCAGTGTTATTCACACTGAGAGACGTGACCCTCTCTCTCCCCCATCTTGTAGAGACTGACTGAGGAACTCAACGCTTCTGGGTTTTATAGTCCCTCCGGAAGGGCGTGGCCTTCAGGAGAGAGAATCTCAACATTTTTTAAACACTAATAACTCTTTTATTTTTAATCGATGGGAAAAATCCTTTTGTCCTGCACAGCGGAGGGGAACTCTGAGTAAGATGGCCAAAAATCACAGCCATACGTGGCAGCATTTTTTCTAAAATCAATATACAGAACAACAGGAAGTGGTCAGGATTGTCATGTGTACTGGGGAAGAGTGAAAAGCTTTGTTATGTCTGCTATCCAAATAGTTCAGATATACCATACATAAGTACCATCAAGTCAAACTCATACAATAGATAGAGCAAAGGGGAACAAACAGAGTGCAGAATAGAAACATAGAAACATAGAAATTAGGTGCAGGAGTGGGCCATTCGGCCCTTCGAGCCTGCACCGCCATTCAATATGATCATGCCTGATCATCCAACTCAGTATCCCGTACCTGCCTTCTCTCCATACCCTCTGATCCCCTTAGCCACAAGGGCCACATCTAACTCCCTCTTAAATATAGCCAATGAACTGGCCTTGACTACCCTCTGCGGCAGAGAGTTCCAGAGATTCACCACTCCCTGTGTGAAAAAGGATCTTCTCATCTCGGTTTTAAAGGATTTCCACCTTATCCTTAAGCTGTGACCCCTTGTCCTGGACTTCCCCAACATCGGGAACAATCTTCCTGCATCTAGCCTGTCCAACCCGTTAAGAATTTTGTAAGTTCCTATAAGATCCCCTCTCAATCTCCTAAATTCTAGAGAGTATAAACCGAGTCTATCCAGTCTTTCTTCATAAGACAGTCCTGACATCCCAGGAATCAGTCTGGTGAACCTTCTCTGCTCTCCCTCTATGGCAATAATGTCCTTCCTCAGATTTGGAGACCAAAACTGTACGCAATACTCCAGGTGTGATCTCATCAAGACCCTGTACAACTGCAGTAGAACCACCCTGCTCCTATACTCAAATCCTTTCGCTATGAAAGCTAACATACCATTCGCTTTCTTCACTGCCTGCTGCACCTGCATGCCTACTTTCAATGACTGGTGTACCATGACACCCAGGTCTCGCTGCATCTCCCCTTTTCCTAGTCGGCCACCATTTAGATAATAGTCTGCTTTCCTGTTTTTGCCACCAAAATGGATAACCTCACATTTATCCACATTATACTGCATCTGCCAAACATTTGCCCACTCACCCAGCCTATCCAAGTCACCTTGCAGTCTGTTAGCATCCTCCTCACAGCTAACACTGCCCCCCAGCTTAGTGTCATCCGCAAACTTGGAGATATTGCCTTAAATTCCCTCATCCAGATCATTAATATATATTGTAAATAGCTGGGGTCCCAGCACTGAGCCTTGCGGTACCCCATTAGTCACTGCCTGCCATTGTGAAAAGGACCCGTTTACTCCTACTCTTTGCTTCCTGTTTGCCAGCCAGTTCTCTATCCACATCAATACTGAACCCCCAATGCCGTGTGCTTTAATAGTTCTCAGCATTGTAAAGCATCAGTTCCATAGACAAAGTCCAATGTCCTCAAACGGATAGAGGTGAGTTGGATAGTGCACTAACTTAGGGAACCATTCAGAAGCTTGATAAAAAAGTGGAAGAAGCTGTTCTTGAGTCTCAGAGGCAAAAATACATCAAACACGGGTACCACAGTCGTGCTGCTGATAGAGTTTCTGCCTAACAACGTCAGAGACCATGATTAGATCCTGACCTCTGAGGAATTTTCAAGTTCTACCTGTGACCACATGGGTTTCCTTCGGGTGCTCAGGTTTCCACCCAAACCCCAAAGGCGTGGGGGTTTTAAGTTAATTGGCCTCTGCAAATTTTTTCCTAATGTGTCAGGAGTGCATCAGAAAGTGGAATAACATAGAACTAGTGTGAATGGGTGACCAATGGGCAGATGGACTCAATGTTTCCATGTTGTATCTCTGAACTAAACTAAACTAAAACTGACTCATAGTTAATGAAAGTTGGTATATGGGAACAAATGGTTCACTATTGGTTACATAACCTTGTCTAGAACTAACCAAATGCATCCAAGTATTGTAAGATTTAATATTTCTGTGACACCAAAGAATATAAATTGCTTCCCATTTGATTTCTGAACAATTCATCATGTACACACAAGGAACTGCAGATGCTGGAAGCTTGTGTAAAAAGCACAAAGTACTGAAGGAACTCAGCGGATCAGGCAGCATCACTGTAGGACATGGACAGGTGACCCTTCAGCATGTACAAGGGGGCCTCCACATAAATAGAATAGGGGACTCTTCTTAACAAACAAAGTGCTGTCAATCTCACCACAAGCAATGCCTTCTGAGACTTGAAACTTGAATACAAGCTTCAACTCTGTTCCTGAAGTAATTGCAACTAATAACTTTACAGCATAGACCTAACAGTAGGGAACATTACACTTTTAGAATAATGGGATCTTGTTGTGCAAAAGTCAGCATGAGGTCCCGTGCATCTCTGCTGGATCTTTGAAAGGTGGTATAATTCATTTCTATCCTCCAGTCTGTGTCCTATGACCAGTTGATTTTGAAAGTTTCCACTGCAATATGCACCCTCCTAGGAGTATATAGTATATTGGCAACTCTGTGTGTGAAGAAATCGCTCTTTTAAATTTTTTGACAGGGTCAATGTTTATTGATTATCCCAAGCACCTCTGAGTCAAAGAGGGAGTTGGAGTCACATTTTGGACCAGTAGGAGTGACAGATTTCTTTCCTCGAATGTTATTAGACAAGGAGACAGGTTTTTACAGCAAGCCATTGCGTAGTTCCCGTTACTGACAGTGGCTTTGCACTTTTAATTCCAGATTTATTTAACTACTTAAATTTAAATTCTCCAGCTGCCACAGTGGGATTTGATCATGTGTCTTCTGATCATTGGTCTGGGTTTCTGGATGCCAGCCAAGTAAGTTAACCACCATGCTACCTCTAGCATTTCGGCAATTATTTTAAGCTCATAACATCTGATTACAGATATATATCAGGGGAATGTTTCTCCCCTCATTAACATGAATAGTCTTTTAGATATTCTACAAAGAACAGTCTCCTTTTATTCAATTTCTTTGCATAACTGGAGCTTCTCAGCATCCTGGTAAACAGTATCAGCAATTATCTCAGATCCTTGAATTTACTGCAATTTTGTGGCACCCAGCTTGTAACACGAGAGTCAAGAGTCAAGAATGTTTAATGTTATCTGTCCCAAATAGAACAATGAAATTCTAACTTGCAGCAGCACAACAGAATATGTAAACACTGTAAACAATATAATAAACAGGAAAAAAGTTCAGTATATATATATATATATATATATATAGTGTATACATATATATACACACACACACACATATATATATATACACACACACACACACACACATATACACACACACACACATATACACACACACACACATACACACACACACACACACACACATATATACATATACATATATATATATATATACATATACACACACACACATATACACATATACACACATATATATATATCATATATACAGATCAGATATACACACACACACACGCATACATACACATAAAAAACAAACAAACAATACCATTCCAGCTCAAGCCAAACATGGGAACAGTTATACATTTTGTCTTCTGCTTGGTGATGGACAAATGCTCATGTCAGTGCTCCCTTCTATGTGGCCAAGCTTGTGTATTGAGAGAGGAAAATAAACAAGCTAAAGTGAGAAGCTCAGTGAGTTACATGTATAAAGGAGCTGGTTCTAAGGTGAGGGGAAGAAGAGGAATTGTGGAGGACAGTGGGTGGATACATGGCTGGGCAGGAGAGAACAGGGATTGGGAGGAGTTAGTGGATATGTAGTAAAGAAAGCAAACTCAATGATCGCATTTATTTCAAGAGGGTTTGTACACAAATACACAGGGATGTAATGTTGAAACTCTATAAGGCCACATTGTGAGCAATTTGGGCATCGTATCTGAGGAAGGATGTGCTGGCTCTGGAGAGGGTCCAGAGAAGGTTTACAAGAATGACCCCAGTAATGAGTAGGTTAACCTTTGATGAGCGTTTGTCAGCACTGGGCCTGTACTCGCTGGAGTTTAGAAGAATGAGGGGGGGGGACCTCGTTGAAACATACAGAAAAGTGAAAGGCTTGGATATAGTGGATGTGGAGAGGATGTTTCCACTAGTGGGAGAGTCTAGGACTAGAGGTTATAGCCTCAGAATTAAAGGACGTACTTTTAGGAAGGAGATTAGGATACATTTGTTTAATCAGAGGGTGATGAATCTGTGGAATTCTTTGCCACAGACGGCTGTAGAGGCCAAGTCAGTGGATATTTTTAAGGCAGAGATAGATAGATTTTTGATTTGTACGGGTGTCAGAGGTTATGGGGAGAAGGCAGGAGAATGGGGTTTGGAGGGAGATATAGATCAGCCATGATTGAATGGTGGAGTGGACTTAATGTGCCAAATGGCCTAATTCGACTCCTGTCCCTTATGATCTTATGATAGTTCATACAAGAAACTCTGCGGGTCAGGCAGCATCTCTGGAGGGAAAATGGCAGCTGATGCTTTGGGTCGGGAACTTTCTTCAGATTGATGGGGTGGAGGGGAGAGAGTTGGTGGAAGGGGGTGAGGGGAAGAGGTAGGGCAAGAGGTGGCAAGTGATGGGTGGATCCAGGTAGGGCATGGTTGATTGCCACTTGAGATGTCGGAGGAGACAAGGGTGGCAAAAGTAACCGAGGCTGGAGGTTTTCAGTGAAGAAGACAAAACAGTGCAATCGATGAAATCTGATGAAAAATATATTTTTGGAGAGAAATGGCAGAAGCCAAATGGGGAACCCATAATAAGGAGAGGAGGACGATATGCAGATGGAAGTGGAGGAGGGGTAAAGGAACTGGGTGGCACGTGGGAGATGTGGAAACAAAGATGTGTGTGGGGAAGGGGGTGAGGGAGGTGGATTAGAAAGTTTGAATTTTACTCAAGCTTCGAGCATCTCTCCTGTCTTTTGTGTATCGGGGAGAATATGTGTTCGGCACGGACTAGAAGGGTCGAGATGGCCTGTTTCCGTGCTGTAATTGTTATATGGTTATATGGTTATTCATAAGTCCCCTGAGCAGAATTAGGCCATTCGTCCCATCTAGTCTACTCCGTCATTCAATCAAGGCTGATCTATCTTTCCCTCTCACCCCCATTCTCCTGCCTTCTCCCCATAATCCTCAACACCCTTACTAAACAAGAGTTCGCACCTCTCTGCCTTAAAAACACCCAATGACTTTGCCTTCACAATGAATTCCACAGATTCACCACCCACTATCTAAATACATTTGTCCTCGTCTCCTTTCTAAAGGTACGTCCTTTTATTCAGAGTATTCTATTTATTTGTGCATAATTCAATGGATAGTGCCATAGGGGACGGAGAAGAGCTGTTGGAGGGAAATGCAGTTGTTGGGAAGGGAACTCACTGTTCTGACTTATGTTAATACACGTTGAATTAATGACCATTCCTGCTCCAGTTAACATGTTCCAGGTTCTCTATCAATATATCAGTGCGAGCTACATGATTCCCAAGTATGATAAAAAGATGAAAAATTACCCTATTTCATTCAGCAAATGCTGGATAAGACAAAATTCTGGCCCTTTTCTGGGTTGTTTATGTAATGCAGAGACGATGATGAATGCCAGATAACATGAATCATGGTTAAATACATGGTGGGAAATTTGACATTTTCAAATTGATCACAAATACATGCTGTCCATCTTAATTTCCTCTGCTCTACACAAAATATACATTTCAGCGAAAAGAACATTCAAACAGTAAACGTCCAACAAAAGAACATGTAAACATATTGACTCGTATTATTTTGTTCTTGAGAAAGAAATATTTAGGGCAACGTCATTTATCTCAACCAGTCATTCAAACATTGAAGATAGACACAAAATGTAGGAGTAAAGGGCCTGTCCCACCAGCATGCGACTCCATGCGGCAAGCGTGACCTAACGTGGTTGCTTGAGCCGTACGGCCTAGCGGGGCCGGTCCCACTTCGATCGCCAGAGCCGTATGGAGTTGTGTGGAGCTGGTCCCGACATCGCGCGGGGCTCCGAAAAACTGACACTGTCCAAAAATTCCGCGCGGCAACGGCCTACCGGCTCACAGCCACATTGAGGCCGTACGCACCGCCCCGACGGGCGTGCGCAGCGTCTCGACTCTGTACGCAGCGCCTTGACTGCATACGCAGCGCCTTGATGGCGTCCATCACGCCCGAACTTCCCGTGGACTTCGCTCGAACTTCACGTCAACTCGTACGGGATCACTCGACCTCCGCGCGGCCCCCGCTTCCGGTTTGGCCGCGCTTGCCGCATGCAGTCACATGCTCGTGGGACAGGCCGTTAACTCAGCAAGTCATGCGGTATCACTGGAGAAGAGGAGTAGGTGATGCTTGCGGTCGAGGCTCTTCACTAGTCCTGAAATGTCACTTATTCCTTATCTCCAGAGATGCTGCCTGACCCACGGAGCTACTCCAGCATTTTATCTTCAGCATAAAGCAGTATCTGTAGTTCCTTCTTTTTATTCATTCAAACACATTGAATATCTCTGCACTCTTCCAATTCTCTGTTCTTCTGCAGACCAACTTTAATTGCTTCACATATATTAACATGCTTTCAACAGCTTGGGCTCTAAGCTCTTGACATTCCCAGCCCTAAACCCCTCTGACCAAGAGTAGTTTTACCAAACACTTGCACTCGGTCTGCCAAGGTCGGCTGGATATCTCGGTTGCTAATTAATCATTTTAACTCCCCTTCCCATTCCCGTACTGCCCTTATTGTCTTGGACCTCCTCCATTGTCAGAACAAGGCCACCCGCAAGCTGGAGGAACAGCACCTCATATTCCGCTCAAGTAGTTTACATCTCAATGATATGAACATTGGATACTAATTTTAAGTAACTAACATACAAACACACGCATCTTTCCCCCTTCTTTCCCTGTCCCACTTGGGTGCACATTCATTTTGCAGCATGGCAGCAGATAGTTACCGTCACGTCACTGGCAACAGTCTGTACATTCATCCTCCATAAAATCAAATGCATTTTTGGAAACTACATTTTCTGGAATGTCAGTGAAGATCAAGGGATGCTTCAAAGTGGATGATTAGCTCAACCCGGCTGTCAGATCTATTGTAGAGTGGAACTTTCAGTCTAACTATATGGCTGTGCATTTCTGGGTCACCTCAGTTCCAGAGCTGTTCATCACGGATGTTATATCGCAACATCATTTGGATGCTGTTTACTCGCCATTTTCCAGAATGGGAGTACGTTTATTGGTCCATAAAGTTGAAATAAAGCAACTCTGGAAGATACAGGCGTTTGACATAAGTGCATGTCACTTACTCCCTGTACTCACCATGACCTTTCAGCCCTTACTTAGTTGCAGTGTATGCAGGGACACGCCTGGTGGCAGCAGCATAGGAGCCCGACTCTTGACAACACCGAGTTGCTGCCTTACAGTGCCAGAGACCCAGGTTCAATCCAGACTACGAGTGCTGTTTGTATGGACTTGTACGTTCTCCCTGTGACCACGGTGGTTTCCTCCAAAGACGTACATGATTTTAGGTTAATTAGCTTTGGTTAAAAAAAAATTGTAAATTGGCCCTAGAGTGTGGGATAGTGCTAGTGTACAGGGTGATCTCTGGTCTGCATGGACTTGGTGGGCCGAAGGGCCTGTTTCTGCACTGTACCTCTAAATTAAAGTAAACATTCAAGCAAGAGCAGAGCTCACAAGATACTGGTTTAGCCTGGCTCTGACGGCATTTTACATCTCCTTATCCCCATTGAATGCTTAAACCATGGCAAGTGATCATCTCATCAACAGCAGTACTATAGAGACCAAATCAATGATTAACAAATGCCTACTGACAAGACTATTGTCGATGCACATGCCCTGAATGTATGGCACTGCTGGGTGAAGCCGCCTGTATCTCCCTCATTGACATCTTCACCAATAGTGGAGCTGATTTAGGGAACTAAAACATCATCAAATGTTTCTAAAAGAAATGACTAAAGGAATGCGTCGCTCCCTTAGAGGACGGAGAACACAAGAATATGAGAAAGTAAGACACTAAATGTTAGAGTAACTCAGTGGGTCAGGCAGCATCTCTGGAGAAAAGGAATAGGCAACATTTCTGCTTGGAAACCTTCTTCAGACTGTGTTGACTCAAAACGTCGCCTATTCCTTGTCTCCAGAGGTTCTGCATGACCCGCTGAGTTACTCCAGCATTTTGTGTCTATCTTTGGTGTAAACCAGTGACTGCAGCTTGTTCCCACACATGAGAAAGTAACAGTAGGACTTAGTCCCTAACCATCTTGTCCCCAACTACCTCCAATGACCTAGCCTCCACACCCATCCAAGGTAAAGAATTCCAGAGATGCACTACCCTCTGTCAGTAAATGCTCCCAGTCACATCCAAGGCAGAAATGCAGGAAACATTCAGCAGTCCAGGTAGCATCTGTGGAAGGAGAAGCAGAGTTAAAGTTTCAGGTTGAAGAAGATGTTGGCTGATCTGCTGGGTATATCTGGCCCTTTTATTCAGCTTTAATCTCATATTTCCAGCATCTGAGGGTTATTTTGATTCCAGGGTGGAGACATGGATCTGGTGATGGCGAGTAGCAGTCTCCGACCGAGTCCATTGGCGACCAGCCTTGCACCACACCATGGCTCCGATTCCTGGAAGCAACAAATTGGGAAAAGGATGGCGAGGATTGGACTCCCACGTGGGAAAAAAAGCATCCCCCTTTGTCCATGTATGGAATGGGATTCAATCCAATGATACTTTATTGTCATATGTACCTAGGTAGAGTGAAATGCTTTGTTTTGCATACATACATCCCAGTAAAACCGTACAGCAGACCTCACCTGGGCAGTACACAAGTGTCGCCACATGTCTGGCATGTTGTAGGGAAGTTGCAAAAGTTCACCGAATATTCCTATCTACTGCGTGCTGCCGCACATGGCAGCAGCCACATCCTCTCTCTCCCCCCCCCCCCCCCCCCCCCCCCCCCCCCCCCCCCCACCCCCCCCCCCCCCCCCCCCCCCCCCCCACTACCTCGATGGGTCCCCCTTCATTGTCACCCCCCCTTCCCCCTCACTGCCCCCCTTTGTTCTTGGCACCTCCCCCCCCCCCCCCAATATTTGACAGTCTAATTACCTTGTGGAGCTATGCCAACTTGTTTGGATACAACTATAATCCTTCCCCCTTTGAAATAAGCTTGATGTGACAATAACAGATTAAAAGAGAATTATTCATTCTCTTGGGTCAAAGGTGGTTTCTTACAGTTACAAATCTATTGGTTGCTGATCGACAGGTAAAAATAAACAATACAACAGTTTCAGCATGAGGCTTATTTAGAAATTCCGATCACACGATCCTTTGCCTATCCCAACGTTGCGATACTTCAAACTGATACCCCAACTGCCTCCTGGGTGGGTATGCATATATCTCAGCCAGGGTCCCACAATTTCATCTTGGTATTCTTGGGTGGACATGACCAGGCCCCAGAGATTTATCTGCCTTTACACATCTTAAGCCATCCAGCACCTTCTCTCTACTGTAATGTGGACTATCCCCAAGACATTCCTATTGACTTTCCTGAGTACCATAACTCTTCATGTCTATCTACACTGTAAAATGAGAAATATTAATTGACCACCCTGGCCATATACTGCAGCTCCACACCTACATGTACACCTTGTTCATTCTCTCACTTGTTACTCTTTTCCCCTTAATATACTTAACATCTCTTTTGATTCTCGTTAAAATCTTCTCTGCCAAAGCCATCTCTTGCCCCTTTTTCCCCTCCTGATTTCTTTCTCAAGTATATCTGTGCATCCCCTACAGTAATCCAGGGATTCACTTGATTTCCGCAGCTTGTACCCGATACATGCTTCTTTCTGGGGTTTTTTCTGACCCGAGCCTCAATATCTCTTGTCATCCAGGGTTCTTTACTCCTGCCTGACTTGCCCTTCACTCCAATGAGAAGATACAATCCTTGAATTTTTGTTATTTCACATTTAAAAGCCTCCACTTGCCCAATATCTCTTTGCCTGCAAACAACCTACTCCAATCAACTTTTGCAAGCTTCTGTCTAATACTGACAACATTTGCCATGCCCTAATTTAGAACGTTAACATGTGTAACTCTTCTGCCGTTTCCTATAACTATTTAAAATCTAATAGAACTGTGGTCGCTGGTCCCAATGTGCTTCCCCATTAGGTCCTCAGTCACTTGCCCTACCCAATTTCTTAAGTCGGTCAAACTTTGTGCCCCCCCCCCTCTTGTTAGGTCTACTATGATTTGGGGGAACTTTCCTGAAAACAAAAGATTACAGCAGTCCCAACCTATATCAGGAAAGTTAATATTTCCTACTATGACCACTATTAAGCTTGCAACTTTCTGTAAAGTCCGTGCTTATTTGTTCCTTTAATTCTCATTGACTATTTGAGACCTGTAGTACAATGTCAACATGATAATCATCCCTTTCTGATTTCTCAGGTCCACCCTTAAAGCCTCACTGGATGATCCCTCAGTAATTTCATCTCGGACCACAGCCGTGATGCCCTCCTTAATCAAATTACAACTCCCCCTCCACTCTTTCCTTCATCTCTATCCCATCTGCAGTATCAGTAAAGCTGCCAGTCCTGTCCCTTCCTTAGCCATGTTTCTGTAATGGTTATAATATCCCAGTCTCCTGGAACTACCATGCCCCAAACGCATCTGCCTTGCCTGTCAGGCTTGTTGCCTTGAAATAAAGGCAATACAATCCAACAGCCTTTCCTAATCCCTGCCATGGCCCTGCCTGTTTTATCTACTGAACGTGCTGTCGTTGACCTCTATATCAACTTCCAGACTCTCAACTACCTCACCATTGGTTTGGACTAGATGGGCTGAAGGCCTCCTTCTTCTGCTATAACCATTCTATGATTCTACAATCGACCAATACTGCATTGGATGGTACAATCACAGACCCATTGCTCTAACTTTCATCTCACTGGGCATTGCTGCATTTCCTACATCACTGCAATGAATCAAATTGCTTTGGTGCTTATAAAGCATTTGCTTGTTCAAAGGTCACGGAAAACACGATATTAGCGGAAGCCTAAAGTTCTCAACTGTAACTCAGTATGCGTGACAATAAACTAAACTAAAGTAAGATACAAAAGCTTCCTTTTTTATAGTTACTGCTCTATCTTCAGTATATTTTCAAGGCTTTATCCCCTGATGTTTACAGTATCTATTGTTCGTTTGGTGGAAGGATAAAATTCAGTTTGGGAATTTATTTTCAGCACACAAGTAAATCATCTGTTGGAAATATATCCAGCGGCTTAGAGGAGAAAATAGGCTGAAACGGATTTTGTGTTAGATCAATGTAATATTTATATGTATGTGTATCCAGAAGCAATTTGTGAAAGGAGACATCAGAATTCTTCTAACGACTCAATGTATGTCATCCCATAAACATCCAAAGGGTAAAACTGGAGGTTCTGCAACTAGGTACATTTGAGACTGAGCGCTTTTACTTTTGGAATCTACAATAAGTGTTGGGTAAGTGTGAAAAATGTGAATATTAATTTACTGGGATGCCAGGACACCTACAGGTTTGCCACTCTGATATTTTTAGGTTTAATCTGCTAAGTGAAGTCTTATCTGAAGCATGATGCAAAGCCAAGAACCATATTCCTTGGCTGAAATGGTGACGTGGTGAACAGCTTCAAAGAACGAGGAGCAAATGTTGAAACACTCTTGGGAAGGGCAGGCAGCATCTGCAAAAGGAGACACACAGTTACATTTTTTGGTGAATGGTGGCATAGTGATGCAGCGGTTGAGCTGCTGCCTCACATCACCTGAGACCCAGGTTTTATCCTGAGTACGGGTGCTATCTATGTGGAGTTTGTACGTTATCCCTGGTTTTCTCCAGGTGCTCCACTTACCTCCCAGATTCCCAAGACGTGCAGGTTTGTAAGTTAATTGCCTCTATTGTGTAGGGTGTGAAAGTGGGATGACATAGAACTAGTGTATGGGTGAGAGATGGTCGGCATGGACTCTGTGGGCCAAAAGGCCTGTTTGTGCGCTGTATCTCTCTGAACCATAAAGACCTTTTCACAGTTGATAGAGACAAATCAAGTATAAATCTAGGGGACTCATGACCACCACTCCAATTTCCTGCAAACACCAGGTGCTGATAGTGGAGTACAACCATTCCTTTGGGAATGGGAATCTACAGGCAGATGATTAAGTCTCTACCTGAACCCAACCAGCCGCTAGTTCTCATCCATAAGGTCAAGTTGCTTTATCCACCCGCAACTTTTACATCTTGTTACATTGTACATTTGTTACTGTCCCTATTCCCCTCTCTCTAAACAATGTTCAGCTGCTCTATACCTGCCTTTTGTTTTTCTAGTAGTCTCCAGTCACTTGCTTTTTCCTGTTGCACCATCGTCCCTTTGTCAGATCGAAACTCTCTGGCTCTTGCCAATATAATGAACTGCAGATGCTAGTTTACCAACAAACATACAAAGTGTTGGAGTAACTCAGCAGGTCAGGTAGCACCTCTGTGGGTCAGGCAGCATCTAATCTCAGCATCTCAGATGCTGCCTATCCCGCCCGCTGAGTAACTCTCGCAATTTTACTCTGGATTTGAATTGGCTCCAGGCATTTTATTTTAAAGAAAACTGTCCCCGTCGGTCATTTCCTTATTCCCTTTGACTTCAGAGTTCAACTTCCTTCCACTCTTCACTGGATGTCACCCAACCTGCGGAGTATCTACAGCTTATGTTTAATTGTGGAATTCAGTGGAATTCATTGCCACAGACAGCTGTGGAGGCCAAATCAATGGATATTTGTAAGCCGGGGATTTGAAAGATTCTTGATTAGTACGGGTGTCAGGGGTTATGGGGCTATGTCAAGAGAATGTGGTTGAGAGGGAAGGATAGATCAGCCGTGATTGAATGGCGGAGTAGACTTGACGGGCCAAATGGCCTAATTCTGCTCCTAGAACTTATGAACATGAATTTATATTTTGGTTTCAATTCTAGAGTTCCAGCTTGTGCAATATGTTGCAGCTTGAGAGAGATGACAGACTGACTTATAGAGCTGGTCCCTCCACAAGCACTCTGCTGTTTGCAGCTGTGAATATAGGTTACGTCTTTGGAGAAATAAAAAAATCCTTTCATGGTCGGAAAAGCAGCTGAGCAGGGTTTCAGTGCCATTTTGGGATTAAGCAAACTAATCCCTAACAACATCAATAACTGTTATTCAGGAAACCTGAATGCATTTTCTATTGAGTATGTGGTGCTAACCAAAACAAAAAATATCTCCTTCAGGCAGGAGCTGATGGAAGTGACAAAGGAGGAAGCACTTGGACTTGCAACAAAATATGGAGAGCTGCAGGATCTCTCTTGTCAGATGAAATTGGCCAGCCTAGCAAAAGATGAGCAAATTTAAATCCGGGAGGGTTCTGTAAAAAACCAACAGACTTTTGATTTAATGAAACTGGCCTATAGGGAATGTGGAATTAAGATCTTTTCCCACTAACCTCTCATCCTTCCATTTCCCACCCACTGTATCTCTCCACTAATGATACAAGCATGAGTACAATCCTTTGGGTAATGAGAAAACTGCTCCAAAATATCCTCTCTTACTGCTTTAGGTCAATAAATCTAGTAATGGACACCAACACATTCAGTATGAAGAAGTGTCCCAACACAAAACATTACCCATCCTTCTTCTTCAGAGAAGCTGCCTGACCCACTATGTTACTCCAGCACTTTGTGTCTACCTTCGGTATAAACCAGCTCTGCAGTTCCTTCCGACACACCAACTGCATCTTGTCAGCTTTTTCAGCATTACGTGATTGAAAACATCATTATTTTGTATGTACACAAAAATGCTGGAGAAACTCAGCGGGTGCAGCAGCATCTACGGAGCGAAGGAAATAGGCGACGTTTCGGGCCGAAACCCTTCTTCAGTTTTTTGTATGTGTAGTGAAAGAATATCACAGTTTCAATGCCTCAAACTGGCCTGGGTAGCCCTGTAACCATATAACAATTACAGCACGGAAACAGGCCATCTCGGCCCTACAAGTCCATGCCGAACAAATTTTTTTTCCCCTTAGTCCCACCTGCCTGCACTCATACCATAACCCTCCATTCCCTTCTCATCCATATGCCTATCCAATTTATTTTTAAATGATACCAATGAACCTGCCTCCACACTTCCACTGGGAGCTCATTCCACACCGCCACCACTCTCTGAGTAAAGAAGTTCCCCTCATATTACCCCTAAACTTCTGTACCTTAATTCTGAAGACATGTCCTCTTGTTTGAATCTTCCCTATTCTCAAAGGGAAAAGCTTGTCCACATCAACTCTGTCTATCCCTCTCATCATTTTAAAGACCTCTATCAGGTCCCCCCTTAACCTTCTGCGCTCCAGAGAATAAAGACTTAACTTATTCAACCTATCTCTGTAACTTAGTTGTTGAAACCCAGGCAACATTTTAGTAAATCTCCTCTGTACTCTCTGTTTTGTTGACAGGAGTAATTGGGCGACCAAAATTGTACACGAGATTTAACCAATGCCTACAATTTTAACATGAATCATTTTAAATGATATTATAAAGGCTAGCATACCAAAAGCTTTCTTTAGGGGTACCCTATCTATATGAGGATGGTTCACAACTATGCACGGTTAACCCAGATCCCTCTGTTCAACTATTGCAATTCCCTACAATGTACGTCCTATTTTGATTTATGCCAAGGTGTAGCACCTCACTTTATCAGCATTAAACTTGTATGCCATCTTTAGCCCATTTTTTCCAAATGGCCTAAATCACTCTGTAGACTTTGGAAATCCTATTATGGGAACATTGCCTATCTTGGTATCATCTGCATACTTACTAATCCAATTTACCACACCTTCATCCAGATCATTGATTTTGACAAACAACAAAGGAGAACAGATCCCTGGGCAACTAGTCACCTGCCTCCAACCCCCCAAAGAACCCATCCACCATTACCCTCTGGCTTCTCCCATTCAGCTACTGTTGAATCCATCTTGCTATTCCTGCATTTATACCCATTATAGCCCTGTACAGTGACATGATTTTTATGCCTTACATTTTCTTGCCTTTCCATATGATGGGTAGGACAGCACAGTGGTCCAGGCGTCCACAGTGGTCCAGGCGTACACTGACCCTATCCCCAAATTCTATCTCTGTTACTGCATCTTGATGACTGCATCGGTGCTGCCTCCTGCACCCGTGCAGAACACATGGACCATCAACTTCACCACCAATTTCCATCCTGCACTCAAATTTGCTTGGACCATCTCCGATACCTCCCTCCCCTTTCTTGATCTCACAGTCCTCATCAATAGAAATAGACTGTTGACTGACATCGATTCCAAACCCACTGACTCCCACAACTATCTCGACTACACCTCTTCCCACCCTGCTTCCTGCAAAGACTCTATCCCCTACTCCCAATTCCTCCGTCTACGCCGCATCTGCACCCTAGAAGAGGTGTTCCATACTGAACATCCGAGATGTCTTCATTCTTTAGGGAACGGGGGTTCCCTTCACCCATCAGAGATGAGCCCCTCACTCGTGTCTCCTTGGTACCCCACTGCTCTGTCCTTGCTCCCCCTCCCCCCTAGTCACAACAGAGACGAGTCTCCCTAGTCCTTATCTTCCACCCCATCAGCCGTCACATACAACACATAATCCTCCAAATTTCAGCCACCTCCAACGGGATCCCAACACGAGCCACATTTTCCCATCCCCACCCCTTTCCGCCTTCCGCAGAGACTGTTCCCTCCGCAACTCCCTAGTTAATTCATCCCTTCCCACCCAAACCACCCCCTCCCCAGGTACCTTCCCCAGCAACAGCAGAAGATGCAACACCAGTCGCTACACCTCCTCCCTCGACTATGTCCAGGGACCCCGACAGTCCTTTCAGGTTAGGCAGAGGTTCACTTGCACCTCCTCCAACCTCATCTACTGTATCCGTTGTACAAGATGTGGACTCTTGTACATCGGCGAGACCAAACGCAGACTGGGCGATCGTTTCGCACAACACCTTCGCTCAACCCGTGTGAACCAACGTGACCTCCCGGTTGCCGGACACTTTAATTCTCCTTCCCATTCCCACACAGACCTTTCTGTCCTCGACCTCCTCCATTGTCAGAGTGAGGCTAAACACAAATTGGAGGAACAGCATCTCATATTTTGCTTGGGCAGCTTACAGCCCAGTGGTATGAATATTGATTTCTCTCACATCAGGCAGCCCCGGCATTCATTCCTCTCTCTCTATCCCTCCCCCACCCAAGTCACACCAGCTTCTCATTTTCACCCAACACACGCTAACAACGGCCAGTTTCCTTTATCATCGTTACGTTTTTGCGTATCTTTCATTCATTGTTCTTTACCTCTCCACACCACTGTCTATATCTCTCGTTTCCCTTATCCCTAACCAGTGTGAAGAAGTGTCTCGACCCGAAACGTCACCCATTCCTTCTCTCCAGAGATGCTGCCTGTCCCGCTGAGTTACTTCAGCTTTTTGTGTCTATCTGCAGCTGGTGGAGCTGGTTGCTATCCATGTAACTGTCTAAATTGTTGTTAAATGTTGTTACTGTACCTTCGTCAGCTATTTCTTCTGGCAGCTTGTTCCATAAACCAATCACTGTCTGTGTGAAAATATTGCCCCTCAGGTTCCTTGATTCTGTGCCCTTGATAAAAAAGTATGCATTCATCCTATCTGTCAATCATAAATACATTAAAAAAATACTCTTTAATGGTACAAAATAAAAATAATTTACTATATTCTATGAAGTAACTTCTTTGCATTGATTCATGGAAGGTTTTGTGCTTGTGATTATCCAGATTAATTTTTTTTTACACTCAATATTTATTAACAAGACAAAATACACGTACAAACATGATATACAAATCACACAGCAGCTGTCAGCATCACATCAGATCATCCTAGAGTTTATCGCACAAGCATCATATTCACAGGCACCCAAGCAAACTCATCATATTTAATCCTACTTAATATATAATCACCCATTATGTTAAACCGGACACTTGTATGTCACTAGAAGAACTTATTTTGTCATTGATTGCCCCTATGAATGTACATATACACAGCCACAATCATGTCTGTACATATGGTTCCAAATACACATATACAGCACCAGTCGAACTCCTCCCCTCCACTGGGGCTATGGAGAAATCGTGTCCTTAATCATTCTTGGCAGTTGTAGTGACACATAATGTTGAAAGCATCAGTCCTTAACTGGAGTTTAGCTGTTATACTTTCCATCAAATATACACTTTTTAGTCTTTCCCTCCACTGTTGAACATTTGGTGGCATTACATGTCTCCATAACACTGTGATCATCTTCTTTGCAATCAACAGCAACACCCCAAGCAAGTATGTCTGATTTTTGGTATCTGTATTTTCTGGAGTCTCTCCTACTATGAAGCATGCCGGCTCCAGAGGTAGGTCCACCCAGATTAATTTTAATGGAGATTTGAATCATGACCTAACCAGTGTAATTTAGGTTCTGCACAAGAATTTGTAATCAGATAGACAGCATGCATTTGTGCATATGTTTGAATGTACATCCACTGTGTTGTGTGTGACCTGGTGGGAAAACATGGCGTTGTATTTTCACATTCATGCATGACATAAAAATGTCAGAAACCTGGAAATGGCAATGGTGATTTTAACCTATGAATGCTGAATGCATTTGTGTGTTATTTTTCACAATTGCAACAGAGGCATTAAACTGTTTAATTTAAATGTGTTCACATCTCAGTTAAAAGAACAAATTAATGTCATTCAAACATATTCATTAATGTTGTAAGCTGATTTCACTGATATTTCTAGTTGTACTGTATTTAACTGAAAACGAAACCCAAAACTGCAGCTTTTTGGGTAAATTTACAATATAAGTTATATAACAATATCTAAAATATATATTAAGATAGATTAAAAATGTTATGTACTATAATCGGAAATAAATTTACCCTAATAAATTGTTATTTGTAATTATTTATCCCAATTGCTTTTTAGAAGCAGAAATGATTGCTTTTAATATTAAGTTTCGAATCTTCAGCATATACACCTGAAACAAAATGCAGCAAACACAATAGCAAGCAGATATGGTGGAATAATTTAATGCTGCTTTGGTTCACAGGCTGGATCAGGGAGCAGGGAATGCTGTCAAAGCACATTTAGCTCAGTTCATGCTAATCCAAACTGAAAGCAATTTCATGGCATGCTTGTAATAAAAGTTCTGGAATAGTAACTGTAGAAAAATTCTTTGCATTGTTTAATATTAATAGTAAAACATCATGGATTGCACCTCTGCTCAACACCCTCCCCCATGTGTAGGAAGGAATTCCAGATGTGGGTTTGCACCGAACACGGACACAAAATGCTGGAGTAACGCAGTGGATCTCTGGAGATGAGGATTAGGTGATGTTTGGGGTTGAGACCCATCTTAAGACTGAGTGAAACTCCCTCTCCCCGACTCTCAATCTGAAGAAGGGTCTTGACCTTGAATGCCACCTATTCCTTTTCTCCAGAGATTCTGCGTGACCAGTTGATTCCCTCCAGCATTTGTGTCTACGCTCCCCCCCATTGTCTTCAAATTAGAATGAAATATCAAGCCTGCACTGAGGATTCATAGACACACATGGAGCAGCTATTGGCTGGGTCTTTACCTAATGACATAGCCACTCAGTACAGTCAGCAGAGTAGGCTGTGCTATTTCTGCTGATCGGGAAAGAGGAGACAAGGTGGAACAACTGTGAACCATCAGTCTGAAGAAAGGTCCCGACACAAAAGGTCGTCTCTCCTTTCTCTCCGTAGGTGCTGCCTGACCAGTTGAGTGTCCTCACCTCTCTGTTCTTTTTCTGTTAGCTAAGGTATCCTCCGACCTATTTAGAGAAAGGCTCACTGTTGGGAGATATTTGGAAGAGCTATTGGCATGATTTAACCTTGGATCCCTAGATGCTTAAACTATATGATCAAAGTGCACGTCAAACACCAGAAAGACTGTTTGAGTTTCTGGGTGGTGGGAAAGGAAAGGAGTCAGATTCCATCATTTTTACCTTGTTTTAAAAGCAGGAAGCGGGCTGCACACCCATCATCCCTCTGTCAACCAGTGTGCTACCAAACATGTCTTTAAATGGGGTCCAGTTATTGGTGCAGACATTTACAATGAATGCAAACCTAATGCGTGGCAAGCATGTGTTTGAATCTTGAGCTCCAGTTCTGTCTGTATGGAGTTCGCACATTCTCCCTGTGAAACCATACGTTTCCACCAAGTCTCCTGTTTCATTCCCTATCTCAGAGGTTTGGTAGACCGATTGCCTATATGTATTACCCCCATGTGTGAGTGAGTTGTGGAATCTTAGGGAAATCTGATGGGAATTTGGAGGGAATAAGTTACAGGAAGAGTGAGTGGAGAAATAGGATTGCTTTGAGAACCGTGGTCAATGGGCTGAACGAACTATTTCTATGATCTATGGAAGCAGATTGTTAATTGTTCACCAATTAAACAAAGCTGCTACTTCACTCGTTAAAGTAAGTTTGGATCTGTTTAGTTTTGCCAAAGGGTTTACTAAAATTAATGATCAACATGAGAGTCACACTGACCCTTTGCCTGCTTTCATAACTTTCATGTGCCTTTAAACTTCAAAAATAGTGTAATTAGCTGTTCCAAATCACATTAGTCAAGCATTTGATTGTTACATTGTAATTGTTCTATGCAAGATTCTATCTTACAGATGAATCAGTTAAGAAATGATTAAACGCTCCAATGAATTACGGTCAATCTGAGTCTTCTGAGATGGAGTCAGGGGTAATTACTATACGTGGAGAGATGATACAATATGGGCGGAGCAGGAAGTGTCCAGTTTGTTCTAATTTAAGAAAGCATTTGAAAAGCTGCAAAACTGTGTGTATTTCACATGTAAGATGAAACTTGCTGAGAGTCAGATTGAAGAGTTTGGGAGTTGGTGGCGAAGGGTCATTGACCCAAATGTTAAATCTGTTTCTCTCTCCACAGGTGCTGCCTGGCATTTTGAGTGTCGGCTGTTAGTGTCTTGTTAATCGAGAGATGATAAACAAACGGAATAAACAGGACGTCTAGTTATTTTTCCAATACAGTTTACAGCGAATGAAGTAACTTCACTTCAAGATGCACTTGCCTTAAAGGAGATGAAATGCAGGTTGCATTCCCGGTCGGAGAGACTTTCCCCTATGGAATTTAGAAGAATGAGGGACAATTACTTTAAAATGCATAACATTCTTTGAGGCAGCACAGATGCAGGGAGGCCATTTCCTGTGACCAGACAAACCAAATGGTGGGGTCATAAAGGTAAGACAAGAAGTCACCCATCGAGCATTGAGATGAAGACATTGCAAATCCCTGGAACTCTCTACCACAACCTGCGAATGCTCAGTCGATGAGTATATTGAAGGAATCAGTCCATTCATGGGCGCTAAAAGAATAAACAGGTGGCACGTGGCTTGCACAGTGGTTGACAGAACCTTTGTATGCGGCCATTCCCATTTTGCACGTCACTGTTCTCAACTGTAGTTCTTTGTCACAGAATCTTATCATCTGTCCCATTATCTTCTGGCATTTGCACCACCTCCAACGCAACACCTGCACCAAATGGATCCTACCTTGTTCTCACTCTTTAGCAAAAGATAAACTTATATCTATATCAAACTTAGATCCCCCATATCTGACGGTTACAGCTAGAGGGGATACAAGGAACTGGAAATTATGCTTTTACAAAGACATTAAGTGTTGGTAGATTTTTCCAGCATCTGCAGTTCTTTCTTAAACACTAAGTGTTGGAGTAACTCAGTGGGTCAGGCACCAACTCTGGAGAACATGGATAGCCGATGTTTCTGGGCGGGCCCCTTCTTCAGACTGATTGTGGTGGGGGGGGGGGGGGGGGGGGGGGGAGCTGGAAGAGAGGAGGGGGCAGAACAAAGGTGAGTGATATATGGATACAGTTGAGGGGGGATGGGGGAGGGGGGATGTGGGGGGTTGACAGGCATTTGTTTGGGCAAAGGCCAGATATGACAAGACAAATATTGTGAGATAAGGACAGAAGAGATGGGAAATGTGAAGCCAGAGGAATAATTGTATGGGGAGGGGGATGGGAGAGATGGGTGTAAGACCACGTGGGGCAGAGGGAAGGGGGAGGGGGGGAGAGAACAGGAAGGGGTGAGTTCTAGGCTACTTTCTTAAAGTTAAAGAATCCAATGTTCATACTGATGGGCTGTGAGTGGGTGCTGTTCCTCCAATTTGTGCAATGGAGGAGGCCCAGGACAGAAAGGTTAGTATGGCAGAGGGCAAGGGGAGTTAAAATGGTTAGCATTATCTAATCTGTTAGTTAATAGGAATTAAAGTTATGGTGGGCTTAGAACAGGAGCAATATCAGAGGTCCACACCATTACATTAGTCAGGTATTCTGAAAGCTTTGGATGGATGTAAAAGACATCCAGCAACCTTTCAACCAGCTGCCAGCAACGTGGGAGGAGGAAAATGGTGAAGTGATTGGATAACATTGATGAAAAATACATTTAAGAATGCATCTGCATGCCTGTGATGGAACAGTAGCAGCTCAGCAGTAGAGTAGAGTTGCTGCATTAAAGCGCTAGCCACCCGGGCTCGATCCTGACTACAGGGGCTGTCTGTACGGAGTTTGTACATTCTCACAAGTTCACGTTATAGGACTAAAATTAGGCTGTTCGGCCCATCGAGTCTACTCCACCATTCAATCATGGCTGATCTCTGCCACCTAATCCCATTTTCCTGCATTCTCCCCGTAGCACTTGGCACCCGCTCCAATCACAAACCTGTCTATCTCTGCCTTCAAAATATCCAGACTTGGCCACCTCTGTGGCAACGAGTTCCACAGATTAACTATCCTCTGACTAAAGAAGTTCCTCCTCACCTCCTTATTAAATGAGTGCCGAGTCCTCAGGTTTCCACCCAAAGACTTAAGGGCTTGTAGGTTAATTGACCAGTAAAATTGTAAATTGGCCCCAGTGTGTAGGATAGTGTTAGTGTACAATGCAGGTCAATGCGGACTCAGTGGGCTGAGGGCCTGTTTTTACACTGTATCTCAAAACTATAAAGTCTAAAGGAACAGCATAGATCTGTTGGCCATAAATCAGTGAAGGATTATCCAGGATTCCCATCTGGTAAACTAATCATAGAGTACTCCACATAAATCACTCCAGCATAGTTATCAATAGATTTCTTGTGCGCCACAATGTCTGAAAATGTTTTCTTCAATATCCATATTTCCTGTTGTTAAATATTAAAAGGAATCATTGTGCCTTTGTTAGTCATATCAGTAGCACTGCTCTGCTGAGCTTCCTCAATAGCTTCATTTATTTCACACAGGCAGGCTCTAAAATTTTAACATAGTTTTGTTTAGTTTAGTTCTGTCCTACACACTAGGGAGATTACAGAAGCCAATTCATCTACAAACCAACACGTCTTTGGAATGTGGGAGGAAACCAGAGCACCCCGAGAAAACACACGCAGTCACACAAAGAACGTACAAACTCCACACAGACAGAACCCATAGTCGGGATCAAACCAAGGTCTCTGGCAACTCTACCACTGCCCCACAGTGCCACCCAAAGTGGGAAGAAAGCATTATTCTCAAATGGGGACCACTGACCATCTATAGCTCTGGGTCATTCAGGTCCATCAATTCAATTGGCAGATAGTCACTTTGATGTAAAGTATTCCTGTGTCTCATTTTGAGACAGACATGCACTGTTAGCATTTTGGGGACGATATCATGGATTTGAGGATAGGTATTTTGTAAAATATCCCATTCGATTTACATATTAAGTAGTTTTCTAAATGGAAATCTAGTGCAAAAGGCTCTTTCTGTTTATCAACATACACTTAAATGGGCAAGACAGAGAAGGGTGAAGTCCCAATGTTGGTAAATGGGATTAGAGTAGGTTGGTTTGGACATAGTAGTCCATTTCTGTGCTGTAGAACTCACTAGGACATAATGACTATGAATTATGCTCCTTCGAGGAAACGGCCTCATTTTCCTATATCATCTTCTAATTAAACCGGTGCCGATCCTTTAAAATGGATAACAACATTCTTACTGTTATCAGAAGAGCAGGGGTGCGTTTCCATATCCAACAGCTTGGTAATGATCTCATCCAGTGGCGTTTCTCAGCCTCGTCATGGGATGCACCCAAGGGCCATTGCCAGCGTTACAGTGGAACAACAATGATGCACTGCCAAGCAACCAGGGGTTGGCAGCAGGTGGCTGGCTGTACCTTACAGATCTGAAGCAATTAAGGCTTGAGATCCAATTTTGATCAGTCCTTGGACCTCCTGCTCACGCATGGATTACCCATTGCTTCTGGTTTGGCGGGCAGGCACAATGTAATTTCCATGCCTTGTAATTAGAGTTCAGACAACAAAGTGTAACCTCTACTGTACATGTTCTCCAGTAATGCTGCCTGAGCCGCTGAGTTACTCTTACACTTTGTGTCATTTTTGGAAAGGAACATCTGCAAATCCTCGCACCTGTAAAGACATCCAATTGTTTGCCTTCCCTTCCACAAACGTTATGGTGGAATATTTTCAGACATTGAACATTTACAGGCCCATTCCTGAACATAAGACGCAGAGACCAAAGATAGACACAAAATGTTGGAGTAACTCAGCGGGAGCAGGCAGCATCTCTAGAGAGAAGGAATGGGTGACGCTTCATGTTGAGACCCTGAAACATCACCCATTCCTCCTATCCAGAGATGCTGCCTGGCCCCGCTGAGTTACTCCAGCATGTTGTGTCTATCTTCAGTGTAAACCAGCATCTGCAGTTCCTTCCTAGACAATTACAGAACTGGCCAATTTACTGAGCCAGAGATATTATACAGTACATGGCAGATCCAAACTCCGTGACTATGCCAAGATAACAAGCGATTCCATAAGGAAAGAAAAATCAGAATTTGTTTCTGGATCAATTGCATGAATCGTTAACTCATTAGTTAAAAATATATAAAGAATGGAAATTACATGGGCAATATTAATGTACAAAACAACATTGCAATAAAGTTGTGTTATTCTGATAGAGTCATCCTATTATTGTGTCAATTTCCTGTGATCTCTTTAAGCATTGATATAATATTTCACAAGATAATTACTGGGCAATATCCAGTGAAAATAGAATGCGAGCACTTTGAGAGCAGGAGCTTACATTTTGTATGGTGCAATTTCTCCAGTGATGATCTCGTCCATGTCATTATCATTGACAAGCTGGTGAATAAAAGGACATTTTTGTTTATTATAATGTCCTTGAGATGGCTATCCAATCTCAGGCTCCTGGGATTCTTGCATTACTGTCAACTCATCATCCCTGTCATATCAGACGTCTTTTTGACATATGCCAAAATATAGAAGTCATTACTTTCAGAACCCACTTGGAGTGATGGGATGGATTGTGTGTCGGCTGTGTCGTAAATCAATGGAGACCACAGAATGCTGCATGGAATCCAGTATTAATTCTACATTGAAATGTGATTGGAATTACACATTCACAGCACCAGGACAAGGATGTTGTCATAAGATCGTAAGAAATAGGAGTAGAATTAGGCCATTCGGCCCATCAAGTCTATTCCACCATTCAATCATGGCTAATCTATCTCTCCTTCCTAACCCCATTCTCCTGCCTTCTCCCCATAACCGCTGATCCCTGTACTAATCAAGAATCTATCTATCTCTGTCTTAAAATGCAGGGTGTAATGTACTATTTTAGTGTTTCCTACAACTGAACAGTGTAGCACTGTTCAAATAACCTTGAAATGTAACATCATTGGAGCAATGCTTCTTTCAAATTTCATCATTGATATAATATGCAGCAGCAATAATTTATGCAATGTTTTGCTGCAGATATGTCAGCTGAGATTCTGGGTAGATTTCTTGCACAATATACTGTTATCCTACAATTTACTGCTTCAAGTTTCATTATTTTTAAACTTTCTTTTCTGTAGAAAGTTCTAATCAAATGATTAGTTTAGTTAAGTTTTGAGATAGAGCATAGAAACCTTAATCAATAGTTCAATGGTTCAATCAATATCCATAATTTTCATACATTTTCTGTGAGTCTGTAAATCACACAGTTCAGGATACCAATGTTTTTTTCCTGGATTATCACTATTACCATCATATTGATGGATTCATTGACAGATACAGCATGGAAACTTCGGTGTACCGAAGTACTCTTCGGTAGGCGGCGCGACTCTCGTCAGCAGGAGTAGGCCATTCGGCCCTTCGAGCCAGCACCGTCATTCAATATGATCATGGCTGATCATCCAACTCAGTATCCCGTACCTGCCTTCTCTCCATACCCCCTGATCCCCTTAGCCACAAGGGCCACATCTAACGCCCTCTTAAATATAGCCAATGAACTGGCCTCGACTACCCTCTGTGGCAGAGAGTTCCAGAGATTCACCACTCTCTGTGTGAAAAAAGTTCTTCTCATCTCGGTTTTAAAGGATTTCCCCCTTATCCTTAAGATGTGACCCCTTGTCCTGGACTTCCCCAACATCGGGAGCAATCTTCCTGCATCTAGACTGTCCAATCCCTTAAGAATTTTGTAAATTTCTATAAGATCCCCTCTCAATCTCCTAAATTCTAGAGAGTATAAACCAAGTCTATCCAATCTTTGTTCATAAGACAGTCCTGACATCCCAGGAATCAGTCTGGTGAACCTTCTCTGCACTCCCTCTATGGCAATAATGTCCTTCCTCAGATTTGGAGACCAAAACTGTACACAATACTCCAGGTGTGGTCTCACCAAGACCCTGTACAACTGCAGTAGAACCTCCCTGCTCCTATACTCAAATCCTTTTGCTATGAAAGCTAACATTCCATTCACTTTCTTCACTGCCTGCTGCACCTGCATGCCTACTTTCAATGACTGATGTACCATGACACCCAGGTCTCGCTGCATCTCCCCCTTTTCCTAATCGGCCACCATTTAGATAATAGTCTGCTTTCCTGTTTTTGCCACCAAAGTGGATAACCTCACATTTATCCACATTATACTGCATCTGCCAAACATTTGCCCACTCACCCAGCCTATCCAAAGTCACCTTGCAGTCTCCCAGCATCCTGCTCACACCTAACACTGCCCCCCAGCTTAGTGTCATCCGCAAACTTGGAGATATTGCCTTCAATTCCCTCATCCAGATCATTAATATATATTGTAAATAGCTGGGGTCCCAGCACTGAGTCTTGGGGTACCCCACTAGTCACTGCCTGCCATTGTGAAAAGGACCCGTTTACTCCTACTCTTTGCTTCCTGTTTGCCAGCCAGTTCTCTATCCACATCAATACTGAACCCCCAATGCCTTGTGCTTTACGCCGTATGCAGCATCTTGACGCCATACGTCATGCGCGAACTTCCCGCGGACTTCGCTCGAACTTCACGTCAACTCGTATGGGATCACTCAACCTCCGCGCGGCCCCCACTTCCAGTTTGGTCGCGCTTGCCGCATGCAGTCGCATGCTCGTGGGACAGGCCCTTTACTCTCACCTAGTCCCATCTACCTGCACTCAGACCATAACCCTCCATTCCTTTCCCATCCATATACCTGTCCAATTTATTTTTAAATGATAAAATCGAACCTGCCTCCACCACTTCCACTGGAGGCTCATTCCACACAGCTACCACTCTCTGAGTAAAGAAGTTCCCCCTCATGTTGCCCCTAAACTTTTGTCCCTTAATTCTCAAATCATGTTCTCTTGTTTGAATCTTCCCCACTCTCAATGGAAAAAGCTTATCCACGTCAACTCTGTCTATCCCTCTCATCATTTTAAAGACCTCTATCAAGTCCCCCCTTAACCTTCTGCGCTCCAAAGAATAAAGACCTATCTTGTTCAACCTTTCTCTGTAACTTAGGTGCTGAAACCCAGGCAACATTCTAGTAAATCTCCTCATTACATCCCAACTTCCACAAAACCACCTATCTTAGTATCATCTGCATACTTAATAATCCAATTTACCACACCATCATCCAGATCATTGATGTATACAACAAACAACAGTGGACCCAACACAGATCCCTGTGGCACCCCACTCGTCACTGGCCTCCAACCTGACAAACAACCATCCACCATTACTCTCTGGCATCTCCCATTCAGCCACTGTTGAATCCATCTTGCTACTCCACCATTAATACCCAACAATTAAACCTTCTTAACCAACCTTCCATGAGGAACCTTGTCAAAGGCCCTACTGAGGTCCATATAGACAACATCCACTGCTTTACCCCCATCAATTCCCTAGTAACCTCTTCAAAAAATTCAAGAAGATTAGTCAAACATGACCTTCCAGGCACAAATCCATGTTGACTGTTCCTAATCAGACCCTGTTTATCCAGGTGCTTATATATATTATCTCCAAGTATCCTTTCCATTAATTTGCCCACCACTGACGTCAAACTAACAGGTCTATAATTGCTAGGTTTACTCTTAGAACCCTTTTTAAACAATGGAACAACATGCGCAGTACGCAAATCCTCCGTCACCATTCCCATTTCAATTGACATTTGAAATCATTCTGTCATAGCCCCTGCTATTTCTACACTAACTTCCCTCAATATCCTAGGGAATATCCTGTCAGGACCTGGAGACTTATCCACTTTTATATTTTTCAAAAGTGTCAGTACTTCCTCTTCTTTGACCCTCATAGTTTCCATAGCTACTCTACTTGTTTCCCTTACCTCACATAATTCAATATCCTTCTCCTTGGTGAATACCAAAGAAAATAAATTGTTCAATATCTCCCCCATCATTTTTGGCTCTGCAGATAGTTGTCCACTCTGACTCTCTAATGGACCAATTTTATCCCTTGTTATCCTTTTGCTATTAATATAGCTGTAGAAACTCTTTGGATTTACTTTCACCTTACTTGCCAAAGCAACCTCATATCTTCTTTTAGCTTTTCTAATTTCTTTCTTATGATTCTTTTTACATTCCTTATACTCCTCAAGCACCTCATTTACTCCATGCTGCCTATAATTATTGTAGATCTCCCTCTTTTTCTGAACCAAGTGTCCAATTTCCCTTGAAAACCATGGCTCTTTCCATTTTTTACTATTTCCTTTCAACCGAACAGGGACATAAAGATGTTCAAGAAGTAACTGCAGATGCTGGAAGATCGAAGGTACACAAAAATGCTGGAGAAACTCAGCGGGTGCAGCAACATCTATGTAGCGAAGGAAATAGGCGACGTTTCGGGCCGAAAACCTTCTTCGGACTCGGGGACATAAAGATTCTGTACTCTTAAAATTTCACCTTTAAATGTCCTCCATTTCTCTTCCACATCTTTCCCATAAAACAAACTGTCCAATTCACTCCTTTTAAATCCTTTTGCATCTCATCAAAGTTAGCCTTTCTCCAATCAAAAATCTCAACCCTAGGTCCAGTTTTGTCCCTCTCCATAATTATATTGAAACTAATGGTATTGTGATCACTGGACCTGAACTGTTCCCCAACGCATACCTCTGCCACCTGACCTGTCTCATTTCCTAACAGGAGGTCCAACACCGCCCCTTCTCTAGTAGGTACCTCTATGTATTGCTGCAAAAAACTATCCTGCACACATTTTACAAACTCCAAACCATCCAGCCCTTTTACAGAATGTGTTTCCCAGTCTATGAGTGAAAAATTGAAATCTCCCACAATCACTACCTTGTGCTTACTACTAATATCTGCAATCTCCTTACATATTTGCTCTTCCAATTCTCGCTCCCCGTTTGGCGGTCTATAATACACCCCTATAAGTGTTGCTACCCCTTTCCCATTTCTCAGTTCCACCCAAATAGCCTCCCTAGACGAGCCCTCTAATCTATCCTGCCAAAGCACTGCTGTAATATCTTCCCTGACAAGCAATGCAACACCTCCACCTCTTGCCCCTCCAATTCTATCACACCTGAAGCAACGAAATCCTGGAATATTTAGTTTCCAATGTACATGACCTGTGTGGGCTTTCTCCGGGAGCTCCAGATTCCTCCCAAGACCTGCAGGTTAATTGGCTTGTAAAATTGTAAATTGTCCCTCGCATGCGTAGGACAGTGAAGGGCCTGTATCTCTAAACTAAACACCTCAACGCCATTTACAGCAAACAAAGTTGTCTCATTGCAGGATCATTATTATGCTATCGAAAACACGGAGCCAATATGGCCGTAGCAAGGTCTCACAATCAGAAATTGGATAAATGCACCACAAAAAGGCAGGTTTCTCCCTCCAAAAAGTGAATTGTGAGCCACAAACTTCTTATCTCTAATCTCTTATCCAATTCATCAACCATTTCATTTCAAAGAACTAATGAGACATGCTGGTATCTAATGCCCAAAATAATTAGGACACAAGGAACTGCAAATGCTGGAATCCTGAGCAAAATATGAAGTGCCGCAAAATAATTAAACTTCCAGAACAGAAAGGGGGAAAACGTCACAGGTGAACAGCATGGTTATGGTGATTCCAGTTTCCTTTAGTTATTTTAATTAGAGATGCAGCGCGGGAAGAGGCCCTTTGGCCCACTGAGTCCGTACCCACCAACAAGCCCTGCACACTAACACTATCCTACACACACTAGGGACAATGTTTACATTGATACCAAGCCAATTAACCTACAAACCTGTACGTTTTTGGAGTGTGGGAGGAAACTGAAGATTCCAGAACAAGGGGTCACAGTTTAAGGATAAGGGGGAAATCTTTTAGGACCGAGATGAGGAAAACATTTTTCACACAGAGAGTGGTGAATCTCTGGAATTCTCTGCCACAGAGGGTAGTTGAGGCCAGATAATTGGCTAAATAAATAATGCATTTCGTTGTCTCTGTACTGTACACTGACAATGACAATTAAACTTGAATCAGAATCTGAATCTGAATCTGAATCTGAATATTTAAGAGGGAGTTAGATGTGGCCCTTGTGGCTAAAGGGATCAGGGGGTATGGAGAGAAGGCAGGTACAGGATACTGAGTTGGATGATCAGCCATGATCATATTGAATGGCGGTGCAGGCTGGAAGGGCCGAATGGCCTACTCCTGCACCTATTTTCTATGTTTCTATGTTTCTATGTTTCTATCTCGGGGAAAACCCACGCAGGTCCTGGGAAGAACATACTAACTCCGTACAGACAAGCAGCCGTCGTCTTTCATTTTGCTTTGGTAAGAGAGTCCTGAACACGGTATCATATATGTAAAAATATTATAGTCCACTGTGGATAATCTCAGGATGCAATTCTTCATACTAATGTTTGTGAAAATGTGGGCCTCTCTCCTCCCAAAATGCCATCGAGGCTAAGGTGGTAATTAAAAATGTAACAACTGAAATGATGGATACTTGTGCGGAAAGAGCAAATGGAATATGGAAGCAATAATAAAATCTTGGGAGACCCCTTCCACCCCAGCAACGGACTGTTCCAGCTGCTACGGTCAGGCAAACGCCTCCGTTGCCATGCGGTGAGAACGGAGAGGTTGAGAAGGAGTTTCTTCTCAGAGGCAATTCGGACTGTAAATGCCTATCTAACCAGGGACTAACTCTACTGAACGTTTTTCCTTCCATTATTTATTATGCAAAAGAATATGTGTGTTATGATTATGTTTATAATTTGTTTGGTTGTTTTGGTGTTTGTCTTTTGCACAAAAGTCCGCGAGCATTGCCACTTTCATTTCACTGCACATCTCGTATGTGTATGTGACAAATAAACTTGACTTGACTTGACTTGACTTGACTTGACTTGAACAGGTCAATGCAGCTGATGTTGAGAGCAGCCAGAATCGAACTGAGTGCAGCAGGAATCAAGGGAATAAATCCTACTCCTGGTGGAGACACAAGGAAGTTCAGGGTCTGGAATCTTCTGTAGGTCACAGAGTGCTGGAATGACTCACAGAGTCACACAACAAAAATGGAGAACATGGAAAGGTCACATTTTCGGCTGGGACTCTTCTTCAGACTTCTTCAGTCTGAGGAAGGGTGCAGACACAAAATGTTGCCTATTCATGGTCAACCACAGATGCTGCCTGATCTGCTGAGTTAGCCCAGTACTTTGTGTTCATTTGTTCCCCTGACGCCTCCCAAGGTGCCGGAAAAAGGAGGACAAATAAATGTATTATCTGCCAAAATTTTCTGCCAAGATCTTTTGTGAAACCTTTTCTGTAATTTTCCAAATACTGCAGTGTTGAATTTCATTAAAGCATGTCAGCGAGCGTATTGTATAAACATCATTGTATCGAAGATGGGCCAGAGTTTGTTTTCACTTTCTATTGTATTAGATTGTGGCCTTGCAAACCTAATGTGGATTTAAGAGCAATCTTCCTTGTAAACATTTATGTGACTAACATAATAATCTACTAACAATGCGAGCCAGCATGGTACAAGATGCCGCAAAACATTCTACAATAGTTTATGGTACACAAAAATGCTGGAGAAACTCAGCGGGTGCAGCAGCATCTATGGAACGAAGGAATTGGGCAACGTTTCGGGCCGAAACCCTTCTTCAGACTGTTTTTTTTTAGTTTGGTTACGAGATACAGCATGGAAACAGGCCCTTCAGCCCACAACGTCTGCACCGACCAGCGATCCCTGCATATTAACATTATCCAACACATACACTAGGGACAATTTGCACTTACACCAATCCAAATAACCTACAAACCTGTGCGGCTTTGGAGCGTGGGAGGAAACCAAAGATCTCGGAGAGAACCCACTCTGTCACCGGGAGAATGTACAAACTCTGTACAGACAGCGCCCGTAGTCAGGACTGAACTGGGATCTCCAGCGATGTTGTAAGGCAGCAACTCTACCGCTGCGCCACCGTTCCGCTCAAATAAATGAGCAATTAGAAACATAGAAACATAGAAATTAGGTGCAGGAGTAGGCCATTCGGCCCTTCGAGCCTGCACCGCCATTCAATATGATCATGGCTGATCATCCAACTCAGTATCCCGTACCTGCCTTCTCCCCATACCCTCTGATCCCCTTAGCCACAAGGGCCACATCTAACTCCCTCTTAAATATAGCCAATGAACTGGCCTCAACTACCCTCTGTGGCAGAGAGTTCCAGAGATTCACCACTCTCTGTGTGAAAAAAGTTATCCTCATCTCGGTTTTAAAGGATTTCCCCCTTATCCTTAAGCTGTGACCCCTTGTCCTGGACTTCCCCAACATCGGGAACAATCTTCCTGCATCTAGCCTGTCCAACCCCTTAAGAATTTTGTAAGTTTCTATAAGATCCCCTCTCAATCTCCTAAATTCTAGAGAGTATAAACCAAGTCTATCCAGTCTTTCTTCATAAGACAGTCCTGACATCCCAGGAATCAGTCTGGTGAACATTACCTATCCAATTATAGTTGATGATTGTTGATCGTAAGTTTTAAAAACAAACGACTCCAATGCCATCGATACTGAGAAGGTTGGGCGATAATGCGAGCAAAATATAATTTGCAGAACTAACAGCCACAACGAGTTAACAGTTATTGAAGTAGGTATCCTTTGGCAATGTACAAAAACATCAAAGCGAATCATGCAGCAATGGCGTTCTGTGCTGAGCCTGTGTGCTCACAGGCAGTTGAGATTAAAGTAATTGATTTTTATTCTTCATTGTTGAGGGAAATATTGCTTTTATCAGTTTGGAAAAGATTGCTCATGCATGTAACAAAGCATGGTAGGAATCTCTCAATAATGCCCCCCTAATTCTTACTGCTAGCCATGCTGTGAAATAAAAGAAGCCTTTCCTGAGATCAAGATAATTTTTCGGGAGAAATTGAAAATACAGTAGGAATAATTATGACTAACTTTAAATCGTAAGCAATTTAAACAAATTAACCTTACATCAAGAATGCTGTAGACTGAATTGAACGATACTGACAAACAAATGGCTTTATAGCAGCTATTTAAAATCGAGGGAAGTAGCACTGACCTGGATTGTTTTCTGTAGAAACAAGGAACTGCAGATGATGGAGTAACTCAGCAGGTAAGGTAGTGTCTCTGGAGAACATGGATAGGTAATGTTTTGTGAAGGGACCATTCTTTAGACTGATTGTGGGTGGGGGTGGAGTGGGGGTTGGGGGGGGGGGGGGGGGGGGGGGGGGGGGGGGGGGGGGGGAGAGAAGACTGGAAGAGAGGTGAGACAAGATAAAGCCTGGCAGGTAAAGGTAATAGGTTGATACAGGTGAGGAGAGTTTCTTGACAAGCAGACATTGGACAAAGACTAGAGAAGAAGAGACAGAAGGTGTGAGGCAAAAGGATTGAAGAGTTGTTAATTGTGAAGTTAGAGGAAGGAATGTGGGTGGAAGGAGATGGGGAGGGGAGAAATTAGTGCGAGTCCAGATGGGCCACAAGGGATGGGGGAATAACGGGTGTACAGGAGAAAAAAGAAGAGAAGGGCAGAGGTTTATATAGTTACCTAAAATTGGAGAATTCAATGTTCAATGGAGAATTGTGTTGTAAGCTACCCAAGCGGAATATGAGGTGTTGTTTCTCCAGCTTGTGTGTGGATTCACTCTGGCAATGGAGAAGGGCCCAGGACAGAAAGGTCAGTATGGGAATGGGAAGTGGAGTTAAAATGGTTACCATCCGGGAGTCCAGCAGGTCTTGGCGAACCAAGTGAAGGACAGTAAAAGCTTCTTTAGATATGTTAAGGGAAAAAAAGTAGCAAAGTCAAATGTGGGTCCCTTGAAGGCAGACATGGGTGAAATTATTATGGGGATCAAGGAAATGGCAGAAGAGTTGAACAGGTACTTCGGATCTGTCTTCACTAAGGAAGACACAAACAATCTCCCAGATGTACTGGAGGACAGAGGATCTAAGGGGGTAGAGGAACTAAAATAAATTTCCATTAGGTGAGAAATAGTATTGGGTAGGCTAATGGGACTGAAGGATGATAAATCACCTGGACCTGATGGACTGCATCCCAGGGTCCTCAGGGAGGTGGCTCTAGAAATACTGGACGCATGGTGATCATTTTCCAATGTTCAATAGATTCAGGATCAGTTCCTGTGGATTGGAGGATAGCTAATGTTATCCCACTTTTCAAGAAAGGAGCGAGAGAAAAAACGGGGAATTACAGACCAGTTAGCCTGACTTCGGTGGTGGGAAAGATGCTGGAGTCAATTATTAAAGAGGTAATAATGGGGCATTTGGATAGCAGTAAAAGTCAACATGGATTTATGAAAGGGAAATCATGCTTGACTAATCTTCTGGAATTTTTTGAGGATATGACAAGTAAAATGGATGAAGGGGTGCCAGTGGATGTAGTGTATCTAGACTTTCAGAAAGCCTTTGATAAGGTCCCGCACGAAAGACTTTCAACTAAAATTAGAGCACATGGTATTGGGGGTAGGGTGTTGACATGGATAGAAAATTAATTTGCAGACCGGAAGCAAAGAGTAGGAGTGAACGTGTCCTTTTCAGAATGGCAGGCAGTAACGAGTGGAGTGCCGCAAGGCCCGTTGTTGGGGCCACAACTGTTTACCATATATATTAATGATTTGGAAGAGGGAATTAGGAGCAACACCAGCAAGTTTGCGGATGACACAAAGCTGGGTGGCAGTGTGAACTGTGAAGAGGATGTTAGGAGGTTGCAGTGTGACCTGGACAGGTTGAGTGAGTGGGAAGAGGTGTGGCAGATGCAGTATAATATAGATAAATGTGAGGTTATCCATTTTGGTGGCAAAAACAAGGGGGCAGATTATTATCTCAATGGGGTTAGGTTGGGTGAGGGGGAGCGAGACCTGGGTGTCCTTGTACACCGGTCACTGAAAGTTGCTGTGCAGGTTCAGAGACAGTGAAGAAAGCTAATGGAATGTTGGCCTTCATAACAAGAGGATTTCAGTATAGGAGTAAAGAGGTTCTTCTGTAGTTGTATAGGGCTCTGGTGAGACCACATCTGGAGTATTGTGTACAGTTTTGGTCTCCTAATTTGAGGAAGGACATCCTTGTGATTGAGGCAGTGCAGCGTAGGTTCACGAGATTGATCCCTGGGATGGCGGGACTGTCATATGAGGAAAGATTGAAAAGACTAGGTTTGTATTCACTGGAGTTTAGAAGGATGAGGGGGATCTTATAGAAACATATAAAATTATAAAAGGACTGGACAAGCTAGATGCAGGAAAAATGTTCCCAATGTTGTGCGAGTCCAGAACCAGGGGCCACAGTATTAGAATAAAGGCGAGGTCATTTAAGACTGAGGTGAGAAAAAAAAATTTCACCCAGAGGGTTGTGAATTTGTGGAATTCCCTGCCACAGAGGGCAGTGGAGGCCAAGTCACTGGATGGATTTAATAGAGAGTTAGATGGAGCTCTAGGGGCTGGTGGAATCAAGGGATATGGGGAGAAGGCAGGCACGGGTTATTGATTGGGGACGATCAGCCATGATCACAATGATTGGCGGTGCTGGCTCGAAGGGCTGAATGGCCTCCTCCTGCACCTATTTTCTATGTTTCTATGAGTGCAAGTGTTGGGCAAATCAGTCGCTGAGTCGACATTTGATCTTTTCTCTGCATTTGTATTCCACTGAGGTGTAAATAAAGATATAAGTAAATCACATAAAATTAAAATAATTTTAGCCACAGTTTACAAGCAGGAAGTTGACACACTCAGCTATCCTCTCTGTTTTGTTTATACTCTCTAGAATTTAGGAGATTGAGAGGGGATCTTATAGAAACTTACAAAATTCTTAAGGGGTTGGACAGGCTAGATGCAGGAAGATTGCTCCCGATGTTGGGGAAGTCCAGGACAAGGGGTCACAGCTTAAGGATAAGGGGGAAATCCTTTAAAACCGAGATGAGAAGAACTTTTTTCACACAGAGAGTGGTGAATCTCTGGAACTCTCTGTCGCAGAGGGTAGTCAAGGCCAGTTCATTGGCTATATTTAAGAGGGAATTAGATGTGGCCCTTGTGGCTAAGGGGATCAGGGGGTATGGAGAGAAGGCAGGTACGGGATACTGAGTTGGATGATCAGCCATGATCATATTGAATGGCGGTACAGGCTCGAAGGGCCGAATGGCCTACTCCTGCACCTAATTTCTATGTTTCTATGTTTCTATGTTTTGTATCTACACATCATCTCATTCAGTTTGGAACTCAGGCTAGAGAATTGGCCCACCCCAATGCCACCTCCTAAATGCAAACGTTTTACTTCTAGTCCACGCAGATGGAACACACTGATAGGGTAGACATTCAGAACCTTTCTGCCAGAATGGAAATGCCAAAAAACTAGAGGGCAGAGCTTCAAGGTGAGAAGGGAAAATGTTAAAGGAAATGTTTGGGGCATTTGTGTTTTGCATCTACTTCCAGTTACATAAAACATGAACATACACTATGTCACTGTGGGGTGAGAAAGTGGATATGAGTATGAACAAGGCCATGGAAGTTGGTGGAGGATAGGGAAGGTGAACCAAAAAACATCAGAGCAAACCAGAAATGGTCGCTCGGGGGAAGCAGTATTATTATTTACTTTCACAATCTGTGTAGGTTGATCTTAAATCATAGCTGATGGATATATTTTCTAAACAGATGATTACTTGTTAAGGTGTTTGAGATGAAGAACTGAAAACTGAGTTATAAATAAAATCATCACTATTGCCAGCAGGCTCAAGAGTTATTAGCCACACCGACAGTTTTCTGTCATTATTCCAGTGGAAGATCTGGAGAATAGTTTGGGGATGTGTTTTACATTGGAATTTCACTGGGCCTTTGAAGGAGGGCAGCTTGTGACCACCCCTGAAAGAGGCACTGGCACTAGATGGGTTGGAACCAGAAGATCCTGATATCCCACCAACTGGCTGGTGAAGAAGAGTCATGTTCATCTGTGACAGAAGGCATTGATCTACTGATGGGAGCCGTATGGATATGCCCTTGTCGGGTTCTTAGTTGATATATGAGGAGCGTAGTTGCTATTTTTAACATTATTTAAAAGTAGCTAGATTTTTCTGGCATCAAGTAATAATAGCAAACTATTTCAATAAGCCTTAAAAAGGCTTGGCACCAGTTCTAAAACAGCATTAATGTGCACTTTCTTCTAATGCTCTTCTATTTCAAGGACATTTGGGCTGCAGCTTTGTTTAGTTGAGTTTAGTTTAGTTTAGTTTAGTTTAGTTTAGTTTAGTTTAGTTTAGTTTAGTTTAGTTTAGTTTAGTTTAGTTTAGTTGAGTTTAGTTTAGTTTAGTTTAGTTTAGTTTAGTTTAGTTTAGTTTAGAGAAACAGCGCAGAAACAGGCCATTTGGCCAGCGATTCCCGTACACTAACATTATCCTGCACATACTAGGGACAATTTAAAACTGTACCAGGCCAATTAACGTGCAAACCTGTACGTCTTTGGAGGGTGGGAGGTAACCAGATCATTAACATGCATTCCAAATCCAATTCATTGACATGCATTCCAAAAACAGAGTTGCTCTTTCAGTAGCTCTAATCTGAGGAATGATCCCTGGAAGAATATATTGAAAATCAGCCACCATTATCTCAGCTACTGGTGAAGGTGGGCATGTCGGGAATTAGTACATGCTACATGGTTGGACAACTATTTACCAAACAAACCCCCTCTCACCAGTATCATTTCTCACTTGCCAGGCTTTGTCCTGTCCCAAACTCTCTTCCAGCTTTCTCCACAACCACAATCAGTCAGAAGAGGCTTCCCCACCAAAACATCATCTATTGAAACTCTCCAAAGATGCTGCCTGACACGTTGAGTGACTCTAACACTTTGTGTCTTTATCTGGATACTCCAGAAAGACATGCGTGAGTTTCTTGCACCTGAAGATCCATCTTTATTAATGACCTATGTTAACCCACTCAGAAATAAGTGTAAAAATGTTCAATGCAATTGCTTGTTGCATTTTCATCAGTGCAATGAGGATTTTTGAGGAGTTACACAGATGAATCTCTCAGCCTACATCTTTCAGAGGAAGTGATTTAACTTACATGCAATGGGAATATCATTGAATCAAACTTGACAATACTACCCTACGATTCTGATGTTCTATTTTAGTTTCTAATTTTGTTCATGGTTTCTTAAAAGAAATATGCAAAATAATGCACATCATCTCTAACTATCTATCTGATTCATCACAGAAGTCAGCTTTAATAGCCCCAAGTCATTCACTTCAATAATGGCTGTATTGTACATTATTGCAAAGCCTTTTGATAGTACGGCGGTTACTAAAGGTGCAATATAAATGCAAGCCATTACTTTCACCTTCAGGAAGGGGAGATTTTTTTTTTTTTTTAAGTAATTGTTGCAAAATGGAAGAAAAAAGGGGAATCTGCAGTAGAAGTGAAAGCAAAGCTGGTTGGTAAGGCAGTGATCTGACCCAGGGGCTGATAATGACTCTAATGATCAGGACATATCCACGAGGGAAGTGCAACACTGAAAGGAACAACCAGGCAATTTGTACTTTGCTTTGTTGTAAGTGTTGGGAGTATTTTAAGTGACACATGAAAGGGAAAGAAACTGATGTTTTACGACGGTTCACCAGACTGATTCCTGGGATGTCAGGACTGTCTTATGAAGAAAGACTGGATAGACTTGGTTTATACTCTCTAGAATTTAGGAGATTGAGAGGGGATCTTATAGAAACTTACAAAATTCTTAAGGGGTTGGACTGGCTAGATGCAGGAAGATTGCTCCCGATGTTGGGGAAGTCCAGGACAAGGGGTCACAGCTTAATGATAAGGGGGAAATCCTTTAAAACTGAGATGAGAAGAACTTTTTTCACACAGAGAGTGGTGAATCTCTGGAACTCTCTGCCACAGAGGGTAGTTGAGGCCAGTTCATTGGCTATATTTAAGAGGGAGTTAGATGTGGCCCTTGTGGCTAAGGGGATCAGAGGGTATGGAGAGAAGGCAGGTACGGGATACTGAGTTGGATGATCAGCCATGAGCATATTGAATGGCGGTGCAGGCTCGAAGGGCCGAATGGCCTACTCCTGCACCTAATTTCTATGTTTCTATGTTTCTATGTTTCTATGATGTTTTATTTTGTAGCTGGGTCAGGCCAGAGCGGAGCGCAGAATTCAGCAGCGACACAGTGAATGATAACAAGAATAACAAGATAACAAGAAGTAAGAATTTAGGATGAAGTTATGGATGGCTGGATGCAGTGGTACAATAGTTAAACTATTAGACTTTCAATCCAGAGATTTTGGCTAATAATCTTAAAGCATGAACTTAAATCCCATTACAGCTGCTGAGAATGTGAATCTGTGATCTGCGTGGGTTTTCTCTGGGTGCTCTGGTTTCCTCCTACACTCCAAAAATGAACAGATTTGTCCGCTAAATGGCTTGGTAAAATTGTGAATTGTCCCTAGTGTGTGTAAGATAGTGTTAGTGTAGGGGGAATCTCTGATTAGTGCAGACCTGGGGTGGCGAAGGGCCTGTTTCCGCATTGTATCTATAAACTAAAAAAAACGAATGAAATAAATTTGGCAACGGTGATCAATTGTTGTACAAACTCCTTTGGCTGACTTACATTCTTAATTCCCAATTAGATCGATGGGTGGATGCAGACCCCTTTGGCAATGGGAATGACTGTAATTGCTCCTTGAGATATCCATGCATTATCAAGTTCAAGGGCAATGTGGGATAACCAAAGAAAGGTGATCTTTGCAAACTCCTCGATCAAACAAAACGCAAAGTGCTAGAGGAACTCAGTGATTCAGGCGGCATAGTTGGAGGAAACAGACAGGTGCCATCTCCACATCTCCTTCTGCAGTTGTACAGAGACCACACCTGGAGTATTGTGTGCAGTTTTGGTCCCCTCATTTGAGGAAGGACATTCTTGCTATTGAGGGAGCCCAGCGTAGGTTCACCAGGTGAATTCCTGGGATGGCGGGACTGTCATATGCTGAGAGAATGCTGAGAGAATGGAGCGGCTGGGCTTGTACACTCTGCGAGTTTAGAAGGATGAGAGGGAATCTTATTGAAACGTATAACATTGTTAAGGCTTTGGACACACTAGAGGCAGGAAACATGTTCCCGATGTTAGGGGAGTCCAGAACCAGGGGCCACAGTTTATGAATAAGGAGTAAGCAATTTAGAATGGAGTCAAGGAAACACTTTTTCTCACAGAGAGTTGTGAGTCTGTGGAATTCGCTGCCTCAGAGAGCGGTGGAGGTGGGTTCTCTGGATGCTTTCAAGAGAGAACGAGATAGATATATAGCGGAGTCAGGGCATATGGGGAGAAGGCAGGAACGGGGTACTGATTGGGGATGATCAGCCATGATCACATTGAATGGCGGTGCTGGCTCGAAGGGCCGAATGGCCTACTCCTGCACCTATTGTCTATTGTCTATTGTCACGTGAACCATCACCTTTCCATTCCCTCCACAGTTGCTGCCCACTGAGTTCCTGCAACACTTTACCTTTTAGTTTAGTTTAGTTTAGAGACACAGGGGGGAAACAGGCCCTCCGACACACCATGCCGACCAGCAATCCCCACACACTAACACTATCCTACACACAATAGGGACAATTTACAATTTTATCAAGGCTAATTAACCTACAAACCTGTATGGCTTTGGAGTGTGGGAGGAAACCAAAGCACCTGGAGGTGAAAATAATGGCTTGCATTTATATTGCACCTTTAGTAACCGCCGTACAATCCGAAGGCTTTGCAATAATGTACAACACAGCCATTATTGAAGTGAATGACTTGGGGCTATTAAAGTTGACTTCTGCGATGAATCAGATAGATAGTTAGAGATGATGTGCATTATTTTGCATATTTCTTTTAAGAAACCATGAACAAAATTAGAAACTAAAATAGAATATCAGAATAGTAGGGTAGTATTGTCAAGTTTGATTCAAGTACTGATTTTAGATGAACAGCCATGATCATATTGAATGGCAATGCTGGCTCGAAGGGCCGAATGGTCTATTCCTGCACCTATTTTCTATGCTTGAGTATATAGCAATAAAATTCGACCACTTGATTTTGAAGCATTCATGCATGGTGGAGGTATAATGTAGTCATAGACTGATACAGTGTGAATACAGGCCCTTCGGCCCAACTTGCCCACACCTGCAAACATGTCCCAGCTACACTACCTGCTTTTGGTCCATATCCCTCCAATCCTGTCCTATCCATGTATCAGTCCAACTGTTTCTTAAATGTCGGGATGGTCCCTGCCTCAACTACCTCCTCTGGCAGCTTGTTCCATACACCCACCACCCTTTGTGTGGAAAAAGTTACCTCTTAAAAAAACTTCAAACAAAAGACATTGAAATCATACTTCTACAATGCACTGAAACATGATTTTAATACATCAAATGTCAAAAAGTCCCTACCATGGGAGGGGGGGGGGGTCCCCCCACTCCCACACCCCCCCCCCCCCCCCCCCACTCGGTTGCTCCACTGTCTCGCCGGGTACCCCTAAGGCCAGTGATCAATGATCGTTCAGCTCCCCCCCCCCCCCCCCCCCCACTTTCAAAAGCGCTCCACGGCTCCTGGTTTAAGACGGAGAACACTGCCAGATGTGAGTGGGGAACTGAGGCCAGTTGTTCGTGATGTCTGGATCACAATGCTCAGCGCTTTGTGTTTCTGAGTTGATTAATGTTATTGATCTGTAATTAGCCTGATTTGTAATTAGTTGACAAAACATTAATTTATTAATCTGGAATATCCAGAGGGATGGGATACGTGTAATATGAAAATGACATGCAAGGTGTCAGGCTGTCTGTCACAACACACAGCCCCGATAACCCATTATTTCCTTTAGTTAAATATTGGGGTGGTAGCACTATTGTAATTTGCCACTCAACTATTATGTTTGTTCACCTCATTGACTATTTCTAAACCCCCCCCCCCCCCAAAAATTCCTTTGACAGGTTGAATAGAAATGTCCCCCAATCTCATTATTTTATTAATTGAACACATAGATGAACATCCTCAAGGAGTGTAATCAGATGGAAACTGAATCAGATGTGATGTTTAAGAGCTTGTTGAAAGAAGGGGGCATATTTTAAAGAAGTGACAGAGATATTTGCAGGGGAATGTGTGAGGAGGTTATTATTTGTCTTTAGTTTTAGCTTGAACCAGGACATCTGAAGATTCAAAGTTTAATATAGTAATTGTGCTGATACTGACTCCAACCAACCATGTAACAAATATCATCCATCCCGGAGGTTTTATTTTTCTGATGCCATTTAAACTTCACTTGGATTTCAATCACTTCGATGTAAAAGTAATTGGGAATGGGGAGCATTGGAACAAAAATGTGCCCTTGGTACATATTAACTGTAATATAATAATGTATGCATGTTGGTAGGTGCAATCAAAACAAAGATCTTTGTTTTAAATCATTGTTGTGTTATGAATACAACAGAAAATATGATGTACTCTCAAGATTACATTAAATAGAATATTATTTCTTAAATACATAGTTATCGGACGTTGCATTTCATAAAAGTCCCAGCTGAGAGGAAGACAGCAAAATACTGAAAATATTGGGGGTGAAAATAACTTCAGGACAGTTTGTTAGGAAAATTAAGGAAATGGTAACAGAATACTGATACAGCTGGGTGAGTATAATTTTATGAATGAGAAATTGTGTTCAACCAGTTGATGAATTCTTTGACAAAGTAACTAGCATGTTAAATAACAAGGAAGCCAATGGAAGCCAAGGAAGCCAATCAGACTATTATCTGGATGGTGGCCGATTAGGAAAAGGGGAGATGCAACGAGACCTGGGTGTCATGGTACACCAGTCATTGAAAGTAGGCATGCAGGTGCAGCAGGCAGTGAAGAAAGCAAATGGTATGTTAGCATTCATAGCAAAAGGATTTGAGTATAGGAGCAGGGAGGTTCTACTGCAGTTGTACAGGGTCTTGGTGAGACCACACCTGGAGTATTGCGTACAGTTTTTGGTCTCCTAATCTGAGGAAAGACATTCTTGCCATAGAGGGAGTACAGAGAAGGTTCACCAGACTGATTCTTGGGATGTCAGGACTTTCATATGAAGAAAGACTGGATAGACTCGGCTTGTACTCACTAGAATTTAGACGATTGAGGGGGGATCTTATAGAAACTTACAAAATTCTTAAGGGGTTGGACAGGCTAGATGCAGGAAAATTGTGATGTTGGGGAAGTCCAGAACAAGGGGTCACAGTTCAAGGATAAGGGGGAAATCTTTTAGGACCGAGATGAGAAAAACATTTTTCACACAGAGAGTGGTGAATCTCTGGAATTCTCTGCCATAGAAGGTAGTTGAGGCCAGTTCATTGGCTATATTTAAGAGGGAGTTAGATGTGGCCCTTGTGGCTAAAGGGATCAGGAGGTATGGAGAGAAGGCAGGTACAGGATACTGAGTGGATGATCAGCCATGATCATATTGAAATGGCGGTGCAGGCTCGAAGGGCCGAATGGCCTACTCCTGCACCTATTTTCTATGTTTTTATGTTTCTATATAGTAAATTTTCCTGGGCTTTGAAATCTAAAGTAAAATGCATCCACTGGTAATTAACACGTTTGCATGACATACCCATTTCTAATAATTCAACCGTGGCACAATCCATGTAAAGTAACTCAATAAAACAGAGCTAAAATAGCAGAAAGGTGAATAGTACACTAATGGGTTCTGTAATTTATCCATTAAGATCACCAACAGTAATTTCTCATTTGATATTTATGGCAATTCTCATCACTGTGCACACTATATGAATTAGTAACACAGAAATGTCAAATAAACAACACACTGGAGGATAAATTCAGATTGCTCATTTCTACTCATAACCCGTCCTCATTTTAACCTTTTTGTAAATGCAGCATGTAAAAAAAAACTTTTCAGAGGCGGGTTTGCACAAACTAAAATATATTGAAATGAAAGTTTAGCTCGATGTGAACTTTGTTCTTTAAGAAAAACTGTAAGTTTACTCTTTTATATCAAAACAATTTTCCAAATTAAATTAAAAAAATTCCATGGAAACAGAACCCCTTAACAAAATAAAATTGGCGTATCTGTTTCCTCATATGTTTACGACAGATACAGTGGATCGTTTAGGATGGAATAGTTATGATTTGATATAGATTATTAATTAATGAGAAAGACCACAAGATATCTATTTTTTTTCATTCGGAGTCTTTTCACTCCCACAGTGTAAGCTGAATTATTCCAAAGGAGCATCTTTAGACTTTCGGCCCATCGAGTCCACACCGGCCAGCGAGCAATCGCACTGGCACTATCCTACACATGAAGGACAACTTACAATTTACCGAAGCTGAATAACTTGTATGAGTGGGGGGAAAACGGTGTACCAGGAGAAAACCCACGCGGTCACAGAGAGACGGTCAAACTCCGTACAGACAGCACCCGTAGTCAGGATCGAACCTGGGTCTCTGGCGCTGAAAGGCTGCAACTCTACCGCTGGGCCACTGTGCTGCCCCACTAGAACCTAAGAAATAAACCTTGTTGCAGTTCTCTAAATGTGTTCCTGTAACATGTCTCCTCTCCAGCATGATCATAGCTGCTGTTCATGGCCTTTTGGATGCAGTTTGATAGCTTCCAATGTGCAGAATAAGGAGAAGGCATGATAACCTTTAACCAAACACTGCCACCATAATCAATGAGACGTTCCATTTCTGAAGGTCATGAGGATGTTCCTGCCTTTGGATATGTCACAATGGTACTGTAAAAATTGTAAGCTCTCAAAGATATCCCATAAATAAATAAATCATCCACACCATAAAAAACTATACATAGAAACATAGAAATTAGGTGCAGGAGTAGAGGCCATTCGGCCCTTCGAGCCTGCACCGCCATTCAATATGATCATGGCTGATCATCCAACTCAGTATCCCGTACCTGCCTTCTCTCCATACCCTCTGATCCCCTTAGCCACAAGGGCCACATCTAACTCCCTCTTAAATATAGCCAATGAACTGGCCTCAACTACCCTCTGTGGCAGAGAGTTCCAGAGATTCACCACTCTCTGTGTGAAAAAAGTTCTTCTCATCTCGGTTTTTAAGGATTTCCTCCTTATCCTTAAGCTGTGACCCTTTGTCCTGGACTTCCCTAACATCGGGAACAATCTTCCTGCATCTAGCCTGTCCAACCCCTTAAGAATTTTGTAAGTTTCTATAAGATCCGCTCACAATCTCCTAAATTCTAGAGAGTATAAACCAAGTCTATCCAGTCTTTCTTCATAAGACAGTCCTGACATCCCAGGAATCAGTCTGGTGAACCTTCTCTGCACTCCCTCTATGGCAATAATGGATTTCCTCAGATTTGGAGACCAAAACTATACACATAGTCATCGGCAGATTTTAGTTTAGTTTTAGGTTAGAGGTACAGTGTGGAAACAGGCCCTTCGACCGAACGAGTCCGCACTGACCAGTGACCCCCATACACTAACACTATCCTACACACAGTAGGGACAATTTACATTTATACCAAGCCAATTGACTTACAAACCTGTATGTCTTTGGAGCGTGGAAGGAAACCGAAGACCTCGGAGAAAACCCATGCAGTCACAGAGAGAAAGTACAAACTCCGTACAGACAGCACTTTCAGTCAGGATCGAACCCGGGTCTCTGGCACTGTAAGGCAGCAACTCTACCGCTGCGCCGCCGTGCCGCCCATAGATACAAAACTATTTTCTTTGTTTCTATGTAGGAGACGATCAGCCATGATCACAATGAATTGCGGTGCTGGCTCGAAGGGCCGAATGGCCTCCTCCTGCACCTATTTTCTATGTTTCTATGAAATGCAGATAAGAAACAATTTTTCATTGTGCTGAAATTTTAGGCAATTACTAGGAAGGATCAGATGAAAGTTAAACTTTTTAAGTATTAAAGTCTAAATTTGCAGCTCCTTTTGCATAGCACTTAAGTAGCATCTCCTTTTCAGAGCAGGATCACTACACCAATCTCCTGGCAGTACTCTCATCCACCTCCGCTTGCTCAGATACAATATCATGCATCACATTGGATACCAGAGAGCTACAGAACTGATGAAGCCAACATATAAATAAAACAAGTCTTCACTTCTCATGGAACAAGATGTTTTTCTAACAGTGGAAGAACAACGCATGTGATACTAGCTGTGCTTTACGTAACTGGGATACTTCTGAAGCCATTTAGTTTGCTAATCAAATAGCAAAAATATTTTACTTGTGTATTCATTCCTGCATGTACATGGTATAAAGTTGTCAATACTGTACAATTGATGTAGTGAACTTAGGCCAGCTTAGTTTAGTTTAGTTTAGTTTAGAGATCCAGCGTGGAACAGGCCCTTCTGCCCATCGAGTCTGTACCGACCAGCGATCCCCACACACCAACACTATCTTACCTACACACCCAGGATCAATTTACACTTTTACCAAGCCAATTAACCTATAAACCTGCATGTATTGGAAGTGTGGGAGGAAACCGAAGGTCTTGGAGAAAACCCACACGGTCACGGGGAGAAGGTACAAACTCCGCAAGACAGCGCCCGTACTCGGGATCGAACCCGGGTCGCCAGCACTGCAATCGTTGTACGGCAGTGATATAGTCGCTGCGCCACTGTATCGCCCAATATATACCTTTACTACAGCTACTGTACTACAGCCCCATACTACAGCTAATACTACCTTTCCACAATAATAATTCCACACTCAACCATTCTTCAGAGATGTACAAAGAAGTTATCACCAGAATACTGGACATTCAGCTTGCCAGTACAAGCTAATTTACCCTCCCCACTCCCAAAATGCTACATCACATTTTTGTTTATCTAATCGAGAATGTTGACACCGTTCCTGCCTCTGGCCTAACCCTGGAAGTGATATCCATATCCTCACAATATTCAAAATAAATTTCCTTTTTCCCCACTTCTAAATGCTGAAGCAACTTACAGTATGTTGTAACTGTCAAGAAGTATTACATTGGAGTAGAAGAGTCTCGACCCAAAACGTCACCCATTCCTTCTACATAGATGCTGCCACATTTTGTGGCTAGCTGAGAATTTTTCACCTCAGCTTTAAATAATTCCAAGATGTTGCCTTGTGATCCATATTATTCATTATTTGTATTTGTATTTCATTTTTGAGGCTATGTTTTAGTAAAAGAGTTCTGCCTATCTAAAGACATCTCATTACATCTCCACATATTCTAATAGAAACATAATAGAAATTAGGTGCAAAATTCTTAAGGGTTTATGATCAGGCTGATCATGCAGGAAGCCTTCTCTCCATACTCCCCTTAGCCATGTTGGGGAAGTCTAACTCCCTCTTACAAGGGGGCCTCACAGCCTCTGGAGAGAGAGGTTCCAGAGATTCACCACTCCTTGTGAAAAAAAAAGTTCTTCTCATCTCGGTTTTAAAGGATTTCCCCCTTATCCTTAAGCTGTGACCCCTTGTCCTGGACTTCCCCAACATCGGGAGCAATCTTCCTGCATCTAGCCTGTCCAACCCCTTAAGAATTTTGTAAGTTTCTAGAAGATCCCCTCTCAATCTTTATCCAGTCTTTCTTCATAAGACAGTCCTGACAGAGGAATCAGTCTGGTGAACCGTCTCTGCACTCCCTCTATGGCAATAATGTCCTTCCTCAGATTTGGAGACCAAAACTGTACGCAGTACTCCAGGTAGGGTCTCACCAAGACCCTGTACAACTGCAGTAGAACCTCCCTGCTCCTATACTCAAATCCTTTTGCTATGAAAGCTAACATACCATTTTCTTCACTGCCTGCTGTACCTGCAGCCTACCTTCAATGGGGTGTACCATGACACCCAGGTCTCGCTGCATCTCCCCTTTTCCTAGTCGGATCATTTAGATAATAGTCTGGAGAGTTTTTTGCCACCAAAATGGATAACCTCACATTTATCCACATTATACTGCATCTGCCAAACATTTGCCCACTCACCCATGGCCAAGTCACCTTGCAGTCTCCTAGCATCCTCCTCACAGCTAACACTGCCCCCCAGGTGTCATCCGCAAAAATGGAGATACTGCCTTCAATTCCCTCATCCACCATTAATATATATAAATAGTTCCCAGCACTGAGCCTAGTACCCCACTAGTCACTGCCTTGTGAAAAGGACTCCACACTCCTACTCTAATGCTATGATGTAATAATCCAAGTTTAGTTTATATATATATATATATAAAAAAATATATCAGACAAATAAACAAACAATGATAGTTCAAAGTCAAAAATAATGTCTCCATGTAGTTCACAGCCTATTTGGAGGCTGTAGTGTTTAATAGTTTAATGGTTGTATGGAAGGAGCTGCACCTGAGCCTGGACGTTACAGTTTTCAGGCTCCTGTACCTTCTTCCCGATGGCAGGAGTGAAATGGGAGTGTGGTCAGGATGGTGTGGGTCTCTGATGATGCTGGTTGCCTATTTTGGTGCAGCGACACTTGTAGATCTCTTGGATGGTGGGGAGGCCATTACCCGTGATGCACTGGGCAGTGTTCACCATTGTTTGCACTCTTCTTGAACCAAGCAACCAGCCAATATTCTCTCTACTGTACACCTATTGGAATTCAAGCAGTATTCGTTGACATACCGAATCACCGCAACCTTCTGAGGAAGCAGATGGACTTACTTCATAAATGTATCAATGTGCTGTGTCCTGGACAGATCTTCAGAGATATGCACACCCTAGAATTTGAAGCTTTTGACTCTCTCCAACACCACCCCGCCGATGAAGGCAGGTGTATGGATCCTTGTTCTTCCTATTTCAAAGTCCCCAATCAGTTCCTTGGTCTTACTGACATTGAGAGCAAGGTTGTTTTTCTGGCACCATTTGCTCAGTCGATCAATCTCCCTCCTATACTCTGACTAATTGTCATCTGTAATTAGTCCAACAACTGTGGTATCGTTGGCGAGCATGAAGATGGACTTTGAACTGTGTGGAACTACACAGTGGTGAGTATAGAGTGAGCAGAGCAAGAGGCTGAGCACACAGTCCCGTGCTCATGGTTATTGAGGAAGATCTGTTGCTGCCAATTCATACAGACTGTGGTCTATTGATAAGGAAGTCGAGGGTCCTTGCAGAAGATTGCACAGATCCAATTCCGTGAGCTTGATAACCAGTTTGGAGGGGATGTATCGATCTTCAGGATATATCAGCATCTGCAGTTCCATTAGTTTAGTTTAGTTTAGAGATACAGAGTGGAAACAGGCTGTTTCGGCCCATCTGGTCCGCGCCGACCAGCGATCCCTGCACATTAGCACCATCCTATACCCACAAGGGCCAAATTTTACATTTACCAAGCCAATTAACCTACAAACCTGTACGTCTTTGGAGTGTGGGAGGAAACCGAAGATCTCGGAGAAAACCCACGCAGGTCACGGGGAGAACGTACAAACTCCGTACAGACAGCACCCGTAGTCAGGATCAAATTCGAATCTCCGGCGCTGCATTCGCTGTAAGGCAGCAACTCTACCGCTGTGTCACTGTGCCTACACATATGTTTAATTTAATTAAATATGAACATTGACCTCCAATTTCGGGTAGTCCTTGCTTTCTCCTTACTTCCCCTCCCCTTCCCAGCTCTCCCACAAGCCTACTGTCTCCGCCTCTTTCTTCCTTTTCCCCGCAACCCCCCCCCCCCCCCCCCCGACATCAGTCTGAAGAAGGGTTTCCACCCAAAACGTCGCCTATTAGTTCTCTCCATAGATGCTGCCTCACCAACTGAGTTTCTCCAGCATTTTTGTCCACCTTTAATTTAATTTAGTTTAGTTTAGTTTACTGTCATGTACCGAGGTACAGTGAAAAGCTTTTGTTACAGTCAACAGAAAGACCATACATGATTACAATTGAGCCATCCACAGTGTACACAGTCGCTCTTCCAGGGAGATGCTAAATGCATTTTGTTGTCTCTGTACTGTACACTGACAATGACAATTAAAATTGAATCTGAATCTGAATCTGAATCTGAGTGAACAAATACATGATAAAAAGAATAACATGAATAACGTTTAGTGCAAGTCCAGTAAATCTGCTCAAAGATAGTCCGATAGGTCAGGACTGCTCTCTACTAGTTGGTAGGAAGGTTCACTTGCCTGATAGCAGCTGGAAAGAAACTGTCCCTGAATCTGCACATGTGCATTTTCACACTTCTATACATCTTGCCTGATGGGAGAGGAGAGAGGAGGGAGTGGCCAGGATGTGACTCGTCCTTGATTACACTGCTGACCTTGCCGAGGCAGTGTGAGGTATAAATGGAGTCAATGGAAGGGAGGGTACACAAAAATGCTGGAGAAACTCAGCGGGTGCAGCAGCATCTATGGAGCGAAGGAAATAGGTAACGTTTCGGGCCAAAACCCTTCTTCACACTGATGGGGCTAATGGAAGGGATGTTGGTTTGTGTGATAGTCTGGGCTGCGTCCACAATTCTCTGCAATTTCCTGCGGTCTTGGATAGAGCTGTTTCACAAACCATGGGGCATTGAACCATTTATAACCATATGGAACATTTCTGAAATGGGGTGCAGAGGCAATGTTAATGCCACTTTGATTTGCTATTCATTTCATAAATTTGCTCTGCTGTTGAGCTTTATAGTATTTGTGTCTTCATTTCACAGAGATCATAATGCTTTAATACGATGCAGTCATTGGAAAAAATAGAGATTATAAAGAAGGGCAGGCTTTTGCTGGCATTAATAATGTAAAAAGCAAAAACTAGAACATGACAGCTAATTGCACCTGGCAGCATTTGCCATGTGCGCTTGCAGAAATCATTCTGATTTTACTGTTCTGTAACTGAAGCAAAGTGTTACCTGCATACAATTATGGAAATGGGACGCAGCGTGTGAGCTAAAACTGGAGCAGAGCTTCACTCCTCGACCTTCAGTGAGTTGAGGGAGACAACCCTGATGACGCAGAAGATGCTAAAGCTGGAGGGCTCCAACACCAGTCAGCACTCAGAGCTCTTCACCATCTGCTAATTGCAGAGAGCTGCACATGTGCAACTCCTGCATTAATATCCAGCAATGTCTGTCCCTAAACCTCCCCCCTCCCCCCACCCTCCTCCTCTCCATCCCCCCCCCCCCACCCTCCCACTCCCCCACCCTCCCCCTCCCCCACCCTCCCCCCCCCCTCCCCCCCCCCCCCCACCCTCTCCTCCACACTCCCTATCCCCTCCTCTCCTCCAATCTCACACTCTCTCCCTCTATTTCCCCTCCCCCACCCTCCCCCCCCTGTCTCCCCATCCCCCCACTCTCCCCATCCCCCCACCCTCCCCCTCCCCCCCCTCCCCCTCCCCCCACTCTCCCCCTCCCCCCACCCTCCTCCTCTCCATCCCCCTCCCCCCCCTCCCACTCCCCCCACCCTCGCCCTCCCCCCACCCCCCCCCCACCCTCCCCCCTCCCCCCCACTCTCCCCTCCCCCCACTCTCCCCCATCCCCCCCCTCTCCCCCTCTCCCCCCCTGGAGCCCTCCCCCTCCTCCCCACTTCTCCCCCCCCCCCCCCACCCTCTCCCCTCCCCCCACTCTCCCCTCCCCCTCCCCCCCTTCCCCACCTGCACCCCACCCCACCCCCCCCTCCCCCCTGCCCCCCCCTCCCCTCCCCCAACTCTCCCCCTCCACCACCCCCCCCCCCCCCACCCTCCCCCCACTCCCCCTCCCCCCCCCCCCCCCCCCCCCCCCCCTCCCCCCCCCCCCCCCTCCCCCCCCCCCCCCCCCCCCCCCCCCACCCCCCCCCCTCCCCCCCCCCCCCCCCCCCCCCTCCCCTCCCCCCCCCCCCCCCCCCCCCCCCCCCCCCCCCCCCCCCCCCCCCCCCCCCCCCCCCCTCCCCCCCCCCCCCCCCCCCCCCCGCGCCCCCCCCCCCACCCCCCCCCCCCCCCACCCCCCACCCCCCCCCTCCCCCCACCCCTCCCCCTCCCCCCCCCCCCCCCCCCCCACCCACCCCCCCCCCTCCCCCCCCCTCCCCCCTCCCTCCCCCACCCCCCCCCCCCCCCCCCCCAACCACCCCCCCCCCCCCCCCCCCCCCTCCCCCCCCCCCCCCCCCTCCCCCCCCCCCCCCCCCCCCCACCCTCCCCCTCCCCCCCCCCCCCTCCCCCTCCCCCCCCCCTCCCCCCCCACTCCCCCCCCCCCCCCCCACCCTCCCCCTCCCTCCACCCCTGCCTCCCCCCCCCCCCCCCCCCCCCCCCCCCCTCCCCCTCCCCCCCCACCCTCAGCCCACAAAAGCCCAGACCAACACTGCAATTCTCGACAGAACACCCATTTCAAGAGAAGGAGACGGCACCAAAAATAATTTCACCCTTTCGCTTCTGCACAAAGATGAAATTACAAAACCAAAGGGCGGTACGATACGAGGCCAATCTCTGGTGCAGGAAAATGTTTTCTTTCTTTCGAAGGCTGGGCCCCTTGACAATAGCTTATAAATAGAATTGCTGGATTTACAGATGTTGAAAAGTAGGGCACTCAGAACAGAGGGATGTAGTCGAGAAATTGGGAGAGATGTGTTGGTTCCTGTTTTCACATGAAATACAATTACAGTTTACAGACTCGTAAACCTAGAGTTGGCTCGTTGTATGCTGATATTTTTAATGGAATACGACACCTTTCCAATATTATCTGGAAATTATGCTCAGATCATCATTTTATACACATGCTCAGGATTGAACTGTTAAATACTTATATGATCTGATTTTTGGCGTCAGTCTGCATTCTTGAATTTTAGCGCAGTAATGCTTTGAGCAAATGTTCATTTGGAGTAAAATATCATGAAATATGCAACAGGGTCATGCTATATTATGAATATGGGCCCTTCTGCCCTACATGTCCATGGCAGACATCAATATCTATATGCACTAAAGATAGACACAAAAAGTTGAAGTAACTCAGCGGACAGGCAGCATCTCTGATGAGAAGGAATGGGCGATGTTTCGGGTCTAGGCACTTCTTCGGACTAGTCAGGGGAAAGGGAAAAGAGAGATATAGATTGTGATGAGGAGATAAAGAGCAACGATTGAAAAATATGCATAAAAGTAATGATGATAATGGAAACAGCAGAAGCTGGTGTGAATTGGGTGTTGGTGGGATGGAAAGAGAGGGAATGCAGGGGTTACATGAAGTTAGCGAAATCAATACTCATACAGGGTTGTAAGCTGCCCATGTGAAATCTGGGATGTTGTTCCTCCAATTTACCTTTTGCCTCACTCTGAAGGAGGAATTAAAGTGTCCAGCAACCGGGCTGGTTCAGGTGGGCTGAGCGAAGGTGTTCCGCGAATCGATCGCCCAGTCTGCGTTTGGTCTCACCGATGTATGAGTCCACATCTTGAACAATGGATACAGTAGATGAGGTTGGAGTAGGTGCAAGTGAACCTCTGCCTAACCTGAAAGGACTGTCGAGGTGCCTGGACAGAGTCGAGGGAGGAGGTACACGGGCAGGTGTTGCATCTCCTGCAGTTGCAGGTGAAGATAAATGGGGAGGGGGTGGTTTGGGTGGAAAGGGATGAGTTAACCAGGGAGTTGCAGAGGGACCAGTCTCTGTGGAAGACGGAAAGGGGTAGAGGTGGGAAGATGTGGCTAGTGGTGGGATCTCGTTGGAGTTGGCAAAAATGTCGGAGGATTATGTGTTGTATGCGACGGCTGATGAGATGAAAGGTAAGGACTAGGGGGACGCTGCCTCTGTTGCGACTAGGGGGATGGGGAGCAAGGGTGGAGCTGCATGGTATCGAGGAGACATGACTGAGGGCCTCATCTATGATGGGTGAAGGGGAACCCCCGTTCCCCAATACATTAGTGGGGTACCGCAAGGCTCAGTGCTGGGACCCCAGCTATTTACAATATATATTAATGATCTGGATGAGGGAATTGAATGCAACATCTCCACATTTGCGGATGACACGAAGCTGGGGGGTAGTGTTAGCTGTGAGGAGGATGCTAGGAGGCTGCAAGGTGACTTGGATAGGTTGGGTGAGTGAGGTTATCCAGTTTGGTGGCACAAACAGCAAAATAGACTATTATCTGAATGGTGGCCGATTAGGAAAAGGGGAGATGCAACGAGAGCTGGGTGTCATGGTACACCAGTCATTGAAAGTAGGAATGCAGGTGCAGCAGGCAGTGAAGAAAGCAAATGGTATGTTAGCATTCATAGCAAAAAGGGTTTGAGTATAAGAGCAGGGAGGTTCTACTGCAGTTGTACAGGGTCTTGGTGAGAGCACACCTGGAGTATTGCGTACAGTTTTGGTCTCCTAATCTGAGGAAAGACATTCTTGCCATAGAGGGAGTACAGAGAAGGTCCACCAGACTGATTCCTGGGATGTCAGGACTTTCATATGAAGAAAGACTGGATAGACTCGGCTTGTACTCGCTAGAATTTAGAAGATTGAGGGGGGATCTTATAGAAACTTACAAAATTCTTAAGGGGTTGGACAGGCTAGATGCAGGAAGATTGTTCCCGATGTTGGGGAAGTCCAGAACAAGGGGTCACAGTTTAAGGATAAGAGGGAAGTCTCTTAGGACCGAGATGAGAAAATCATTTTTTACACAGAGAGTGGTGAATCTGTGGAATTCTCTGCCACAGAAGGTAGTTGAGGCCAGTTCATTGGCTATATTTAAGAGGGAGTTAGATATGGCCCTTGTGGCTAAAGGGATCAGGGGGTATGAAGAGAAGGCAGGGATGTGATACTGAGTTGGATGATCAGCCATGATGATATTGAATGGCGGTGCAGGCTCGAAGGGCCGAATGGCCTACTCCTGCACCTATTTTCTATGTTTCTATTATGACATCTCGGATGTCCTGGTATGGAACACCTCATCTTGGGCGTAGATGCGGTGTAGACGGAGAATTATGAGTAGGGTGTAGAGTCTTTGCAGGAAGCAGGGTGGGAAGAGGTGTTGTCGAGATAGTTGTGGGAGTCAGTGGGGTTGAGTTAAACCTTTCAACAACTTGTTTAAATGCATTGTAAATGGGCCCACCTCAACTCACTGGGTGGAACGGTTGTTCCCCAGATCTCCTCCAAAGCACTTACCCCATACCTTATAAATTTGCCCCCCAGATCATAGATGCCTCTGCCAAGGGGAAAGGTTTCTCACTGCCCTCATAAATACAATCACATCCCCTCTCAGCATTCTGCTGACTGGAAGCTCTTGTTTGTACCTCGGTCCACATGACAACAAACTAAACTAAGCTAAACATGTTCACTACAGCTGAGACTAATATGCAAGTCTCCAATGATATTGTCTCCCCATTACCATTACATTGCTTTTCATGAATGGCTCCCTTCCTGATTCATTGCAATGTTCACATTCCAGGAACTTGCTCATTAACTCAAGGTTTATTGAGCCATTGTCACTTTCGAGACATTTTTGTTTCAAATGACGTTTTAAAGCCAAAAAGGGGTTGGAATAAGGTGCAGGCCACATCAAAATGAAGGAAAATCAGGATAAAAGTTAAACTGAGTGTTTGCATCTTTATCATGCATATTATACATGTGTAGGAAGGAACTGCAGATGCTGGTTCACACCACAGATAAACACAAAATGCCGGAGTAACTCAGTGGGACAGGCAGCATCTCTGGATAGAAGCAATGGGTGACGTTTCGGGTCAAGACCCTTCTTCAGGCTCAATATTACTCATATAATATACTTGGTTAAAGTTTGAGCTACCTCAATCCTTTCATTCTGGCCAGGTGATGAAAAATGGATAAAAAGGAACTGCAGGTGCTGGTTTAAACTGAAGATAGACACAAAAAGCTGGAGTAACTCCGCGGGACAGGCAGCATCTCCGGAGAGAAGGAATGGGTGATGTTTCGGGTCTGAAGAAGGGTCTCGACCCAAAACGTCACCAATTCCTTCTCTCTCGAGATGCTGCCTGTCCTGCTGAGTTACTCCAGCTTTTTGTGTCTATCGTCGATGAAAAATGTACCCTTTGTTAGCAATGACAAAATGCAAATAGCACCAAGCTAAATGAATGCTTGCTGTTATAATAAAAGACATGTCAAAATTGGGCTTTTAAAGACATTCATGAGCAGAATATAGGTCTTCACTGGGGAATTGTTTGCCAGTTCTACGCAAGTAACCTAGCTTGCATTTCACAAAGTGACAGGGGTCAAGGTTAGATTAGATTAGATTAGATTAGATTAGATTCCTTTATTTGTCATTCAGACCTTTCGGTCTCAAGTCAAGTTTATTCAAGACAAGTCAAGTCAGGTCTGAACAAAATGTCGTTGCCTGCACATACATATAATAATAATAAATAACAAAACAAACAATAAACACAAATTAACATCCACCACAGTGAGTTCACCAGGCACCTCCTCACTGTGATGGAGGCAAAAGTCTTCCCTCCTTATTCTCCCTCAGCGATGAGGCGATCCATGTTGTTACCCCACCGGGCGATGGTAAGTCAGTCCCGCAGCTCAACTGAGCTCCGCAAACGGGCCGGTTCAAGCTCCGCGGCCCGGGGTGGTCGAAGCTGCCGCCCTCCAGTCCAGCGGACGCAGCTGTTGCCGCGGGAGATCCGTAAAAACAGGTCACCAACCTGTGACCTGCGAGCTCCCGACGATGTCGTCCACTGGCTCGCGGCCGAGCCCCGGATTCAGGTCGCGCCCTGCAATGAAATATTCTGAAAGATTACAGGTGAATGGTAATAATATTTAAATATGAGTTCTGAAAACGTTTGGCATGATCTGAAACAGGAAGATGACAGCAGTTTAAGAAGGAACTGCAGATGCTGGAGAATCGAAGGTAGACAAAAATGCTGGAGAAACTCAGCGGGTGCAGCAGCATCTATGGAGCGAAGGAAATCCACACAGTCACAGGTACAATATGCAAACTCCACACAGACAGGATCAGGATCGAACCCTGGTGTCTGCAACTGTGAGGCAGCAGCTCTACAAGCTGTTCTACTGTTCTGCCTTAATGTATAGGAAGAAAGGAAAGCCTCTGGAAATGGTGAAAGTACAGTATCTGGTTGATCTGTCGGTAGTGGCAAAGTGAAACCTCTTTTGCATTAGGACATGCAGAAGATACTAATAAAACTGTGAAAACAAAATGCCGGCAAGAAAATTCAACAAGTTTTGTTTTACCTTTTACAGAGCAGAATTGGAAATCATGAGGTCAGAGTTAAGCCCACCCATTACCCTGATATAAAGTTATATCAGAAAGAACTGCAGATGCTGGAAAAATCGAAGGTAGACAAAAATGCTGGAGAAACTCTGCGGGTGAGGCAGCATCTATGAAGTGAAGGAATATACCCATTAGTCTGAGTAACACATGCAATGCCTTATGAATCCACATCAGTCTACATCAACTCTTGCACGCATAATTCTATGACATCCTGTAAGTAGAAGGAGAAGGATATTGAATTATGTGAGGTAAGGGAAACAAGTAGAGTAGCTATGGAAACTATGGAAGTCAAAGAAGAGGAAGTACTGACACTGTTGAAAAATATAAAAGTGGATAAGTCTCCAGGTCCTGACAGGATATTCCCTCGGACATTGAGGGAAGTTAGTGTAGAAATAGCAGGAGCTATGACAGAAATATTTCAAATGTCATTAGAAACGGGAATGGTGCCGGAGGATTGGCGTACTGCGCATGTTGTTCCATTGTTTAAAAAGGGTTCTAAGAGTAAACCTTGCAATTATAGACCTGTTAGTTTGACGTCAGTGGTGGGCAAATTAATGGAAAAGATACTTAGAGATAATATATATAAGCATCTGGATAAACAGGGTCTGATTAGGAACAGTCAACATGCATTTGTGCCTGGAAGGTCATGTTTGACTAATCTTCTTGAATTTTTTGAAGAGGTTACTAGGGAAATTGATGAGGGTAAAGTGGTGGATGTTGTATATATGGACTTTAGTAAGGCCTTTGACAAGGTTCCTCATGGAAGGTTGGTTAAGAAGGTTCAATTGTTGGGTATAAATGCAGGAGTAGCAAGATGGATTCAACAGTGGCTGAATGGGAGAGTAATGGTGGATAACTGTTTGTCAGGTTGGAGGCCGGTGACTAGTGGGGTGCCTCAGGGACCTGTGTTGGGTCCACTGTTGTTTGTTGTATACATCAATGATCTGGATGATGGAGTGGTAAATTGGATTAACAAGTATGTAGATGATACTAAGGGGTGGTGTTGTGGATAATGAAGTAGATTTTCAAAGTCTACAGAGATTTAGGCCATTTGGAAGAGTGGGCTGAAAGATGGCAGATGGAGTTTAATGCTGATAAGTGTGAGGTGCTACATCTTGGCAGGACAAATCAAAATAGGACGTACATGGTAAATGGTAGGGAATTGAAGAATGCAGTTGAACAGAGGGATCTAGGATTAACTGTGCATAGTTCCCTGAAGGTGGAATGCAGATAGGGTGGTAAAGAAAGCTTTTGGTGTGCTGGCCTTTATAAATCCGAGCATTGTGTATAGAAGTTGGGATGTAATGTTAAAATTGTACAAGGCATTGGTGAGGCCAATTCTGGAGTATGGTGTACAATTTTGGTCGCCAAATTATAGGAAAGATGTCAACAAAATAGAGAGAGTACAGAGGAGATTTACTAGAATGTTGCCTGGGTTTCAGCACCTAAGTCACAGAGAAAGGTTGAACAAGATAGGCCTCCAACCTGACAAACAGTTATCCACCATTACTCTCCCATTCAGCCACTGTTGAATCCATCTTGCTACTCCACTATTAATACCCAACAATTGAACAAGATAGGTCTTTATTCTTTGGAGCGCAGAAGGTTAAGGGGGGACTTGATAGAGGTCTTTAAAATGATGAGAGGGATAGACAGAGTTGACGTGGACAAGCTTTTTCCATTGAGAGTAGGGAAGATTCAAACAAGAGGACATGACTTGAGAATTAAGGGACAAAGTTTTAGGGGTAACATGAGGGGGAACCTCTTTACTCAGAGAGTGGTGGCGGTGTGGAATGAGCTTCCAGTAGAAGTGGTGAAGGCAGGTTCGTTTTTATCATTTAAAAATAAATTGGATAGTTATATGGACGGGAAAGGAATGGAGGGTTATGGTCTTAGCGCAGGTATATGGGACTAGGTGAGAGTAAGTGTTTGGCATGGACTAGAAGGGCCGAGATGGCCTGTTTCCATGCTGTAATTGTTATATGGTTATATGGTTATAGATATACGTACAAACATACATGATGGAAGTTAAGAGTAGGGATTAGGCTACATATGCCTCAAGCCTATTCTGCCACTTTAAAAGAACATATTACTGTAGCCTCAACTGCACATTCGTATTTAACTCTGATGATAACCTTGCTTTTCTGTGCTTCAAAAATCTACCTAACTCTGCATTAAATATATTCAAAGATTGTGGATCAAGCACACTTTGAAGAGAGAGTTCCAAAGACTCACAATCTTTGTGAGAAAATAATTGGTCCTCTTTTCGCTATCTTAAATGTTCTCTTAAAGAATGAGTGATCCCTGGTTCTTGGTTCTCCACGAGCAGAGATATCCTCTCCACATCAATCCTGAAAAGAACCCTTATGATCTTACTTTCTGTCATAAACTCCAGTGGATAAAACTTAGTCTATCTACTCGTTCCTTCTAAGAAAGCCTGACAATTTCAGGTATTAGTCCAGATAAGCATTAATCTTCAACTCCTCTTCCCAAATGTATGAAGTCTTCAAAAATGTATTTTTTTAAAACCAGCCAACCATTAACATGTATAAAGTAATATTTCCATTCTAGGAACCAATACTGTAAAATTAAACATGATCATGTGAGGACATTCTAGATTAGTATCCACTTCTGGTATCTTTAGATTAATGACAGCTTTCAAATCTGCTTGATCCTCCAAATGGACCTCAAAGACATGGACCTCAAAGACCTCATGTGAAATGCAGAGTACAACTGCAGAGGTCTGTAAAAGACAAAGCTTTATCATTCAAAATAATATTCAACGTCATACAGCATAGAAGCAGACCCTTTTGTCCGCTGAGTCCGTGCCATTTGCCCCCATATTCTATTGCTCAACTACACACTGGGGGAATTGACAGTGGCCATTTAACCTACCAACCAGCTCATACTTGGGATTTGAGGGGGAAATTGGATCACCCTGTGGAAACCCATCTGGCCCGGGAAAGAATGTAGTAACTACACACAGACAGCAAGTGGAGGTCGGGATTGAACCAAGGTTGCTGGGGCTGTGAGGTAGAAGCTGTATTAGTGGGTCACTCTGCTGTTATCTAGAGGAGACAATTAGTTCAAGTTGAGTGTATTGTTTTATGCACAAATTTACGTCATGGATGCAAACTGCTGGGGCTCAAGACTGCATGAGAATTTGAAGCTATTGATTATAATATGGCTCTAAAAATGGAATCCCAGAATACCTTCCGTACATTTACACTTGAACCCATCACCATGAAAGTCTGGCAAGTACCTGCTATCCCATTGCTCCAGTGATCCAGGTACAATCCTGAACTCACAGATCAGACCACATTTGAAGTATTGTGAACAGCTTTGGGGCCCATATCTGAGGAGGGATGTGCTGGCATTGGAGACGGTACAGAGGAAGTTTACGAGAATGATCCCAGGGGATGATTGGGTTTACTTATGATGAGCATTTGACAGCACTGCACCTGTACTCACTGGAGTTTAGAAGGATGAGGGGGTACATCATTGAAACAAAGAATAATGAAAGGCCTGGATAGAGTGAATGTGGAAAGGATGTTTCCACTAGTGGGAGGGTCTAGGACCATAGGGTAGAGCCTCAAAATAAAATGATGCTCCACTAGGGGTGCTGCACTGGCAGCAGCCTCAACCTACAGCCTGTCTGTTATTTCAATCTTTTTATTGTTTATTTTTAGTTGGTCTAAAGTTTTGTGTTGGGGGAAACTTTAACTTTTCTATGTGGGGGAGGGGGGCAGGGTAAGGGGGAAACCGTTTCCCAGTCTCTTCCTGGCGGGGACGATACTATTTCTCCGAGTCGCGTCCTCGCCCCCCACCTTGCGGCCTACCAGCTGGATCGGAGCGGCCTTTCCTGCCGGGGACCGGGAACCGGACCAGGGCTGCTACAGCGGCGGCGCAGCGCTGGAGTAACCGCGGAGTGGGTGATGCCGACCCGGGTCGCGGTTTGGAGCTCCGGAGCGTTGGGCCGCTGCTCCAACATCGTGGAGCTCTGGTGCGGAGAGCTTCCAACGCGGGCGGCGCTGACCATCATCGTGGAGTCCTGGGGCGCCTTGCAGAGGGCCGCCAGCGGCAATCTCCACCCGGCGCGGCCCGCGGACTTTGGGAGCTGCCGACTCCGGTAGGAGGGGGCCGACTCTGTGTCCACGCCGCTGAGGACGTCCCGCAGCCCCGACGTCGGACTTGCATCACCCCGGCGAGCGGTCCTGAACATCGGGCCGCCCATAGCTGCAACTGCGGAGGGCTTGGGGAGGCCCTGACCACGGGGAACAGTGGAGGAAGAGACTGACTTTGGTGCCTTCCCACACAGTGGGAAACTTTGATTCTGCTGTGTGGGGATGTTTTGTGTCAAATTCTATAGTGTGTGTTCTTTAGTTATTTATTTTTTTATTGTATGGCTGTATGGGAATTTCATTTCACTGTGCCATCAGGCACATGTGACAATTAAATGTATCTTGAATCTTGAATCTTGAATCTAGAAAGGAGATGAGGAGGATTTTTTTAAGGCGGAGATTGACAGATTCCTGATTAGTAAGGGTGTCATGGGGAGAGGTAGGAGAATGGTGTTGAGAGGGAAAGGTAGATGAGCCATGATTGGATGGAGGAGTAGACTTGATGGGCCGAATGGCCAACTTCTGCTCCTATGATTCATGAACTTGTGAACTCAGATGCTGTCTGGGTGGTCATCCTGCGACCATAAGTGTTTCGCCCAGATGTTCCAGATGCCAAAGACCTTCGGGTCAGCAGGTCCATTGGCCACGATAAATTAAAAATGTAATGTGTCGATGCGTGGCATTCAGGAGTAGATGGCGATGTGGGAGAATAGATCCACATGGAACATAATGCCGAATGGGATTACTCTGTGAGTCAGCAGAGATGTGATGGGCCAAATGGCCTCCTTCTACATTGTATGGCTATGTGATAACATGAAATAAATAATCTGCCCAGATCAAAGTTGCCAGTCTATCTATCCCATATGAAAGTTATTTATTGCCTCCAGGTGTCCAATGCCCAACGCCTGCACACTAGAAGAAAGGTTTACAATGTTCATCAAGTCTTTGAGGAATAGGGAGGAATGTTACAACATTTTGAGATTTTAAAAACCAAGCCTATCATTTATCCCATCAGATAAATGATAAAAAATAACTTTAATTTGACACCTAATTCACTTTCATATCTTCAGTATTAAAAAGGTTATGGCCATTTTCATACTCGGAAATTAGCATCTTGGTCCCTATTGCTTTTCCATTGACTTAACACAAAAGCTGTGATCGAGGATAGTCAAAAGCCCATAACATTCTTAAAAATTAAGAGAACTGAATGAAATTTTCAGTTATTATAGATTGAAGCATTCTGAAACAAATATGAAACAATCTTACATGAATGACCTGGAGTTAAAGCATATAATTAGTTAGTTGCCTAATTGTAGCTAATTACAAAATTGACCGTTGTGACGGAAATAGTAATAAACACCCAGACTGCCTTGAAAATTCAAAAATGTGATATTCTCAAGATCAGAACTTTAATATTATTGTATTATATGCTGTAAGTCCGTAACAGATAGGTAAATAAATTACAATTTCTAGTAATAGACCAAGTCTTTATGGGGAAGATCAGTTGCTAACTGGTACATTGGCATATCATAATCAGTAGCATCATCATACTCCTCAGATTGTAACCAATAAGCAACTCTGTACACCTTGTTTTTCCTCAACTTTTCAATTTTGGCATTGTAATCTACAAGTTTTTGCTCTTCAAACGACGCATGACATGCCTTTCTGCCCACTACTTCCCCATTAAGAATGTCCTGTAGATCATCACATTTGGAGTAGTCCAAATTCAGATAATTTCTGCGAATGCTGTCTAAATCAGTCTCTTTGGCTGGGCATTTGGATTGACAATTTTGCATTTCTTATTTGGAGACATCTGTTTAAAATGTAAAGAAAAATAACACTGAACAGCATTAACAGAAACAAGTTATTATTTGCAGTTTTAGAAAAAAAGGTAAAATTGATAGTTAAACGATAAAACAAATAGTAAATACCCAACAAAAAAATCATATTCATCAGTTTCATCAAATCAGTTTCATAACATTCATCGAATCAATTAAAATCATCCAAATTCAATTACTAGATCTAAAATCTATCCATTTCTTAAGAAAAGGCTAACATTTTTAAATAGCCTAAGAATCTAAATAACAAACTGATCCCATTCACACAAGAATTCACAATATAACATGATTTTTAAACCTCACTTTCTCATGAATTTATATGCCAAATGTAAGGAATATAATGTTTAATTCCCATAAATTAATCCGGAAACATCTACTTTCAAGATAATAAAAATCATTATTTTTTGCACAATACATCTGACTAAAACTGTACTGTGGATATTTAAAATGAAAATATTGATCATGTATAGACAATAATACAAAATATAGGTGGTTTAGATGTTCTTATGACATGATTGTGCAAAAAAATAATGAATTTGATTATCTTGAGAGTGGATGTTTCTGGAATGTGATCGACTGGAATGTTGCCGTTGCCATAAATTTAAAGCCCATATCGGCAGGCAAGACACGGCCAATTCGTAAAATGCCTAAATAACATTTTTCGCATCATAAGATTAAAATGAAGCCACACCAAAAAGCTAGATAATATGTTAAATAAACGACATACAATTTGTTTTTCCTGATATTGCGATCCATGATGTTGAAGGCATTGAAGGCGTTAGAAGTCGCATTTAACTTTAATCCAGCGATGCAATCATCCAGCAAAATCTTTTTTTAAACCCAGGAGTGGAAGCCCGAACGATTTTTCTTCATCAGCTAGCAGCCCGAGGAAATCCCTCTCCGACAACCAATACAAACCTGCATTTAATCCTGCCCCCCCCCCCACCAAAGCCTCCAGTATCGCACACACAGGCAGCGGAAGATCTGTAGCGCCGCTGATGGTAGGTTTTGTAACAACACTAGAATAGGTTGGGTAGAGGCATTTGTCTAGTCACTTGTCATGTACTAGTCTCTTGCCCAGGGTAGGGGAATCGAGAACTAGAGGACATAGGCTTTAAGGTGAGGGGGGGGGGGGGAAGATTTAATAGGAAGCAGGGGGTGATGGTGGAAGGTAGCTTCTCAGACTGGAGGCCTATGACTAGTGGTGTGCCTCAGGGTTCGGTTCTGGGCCCGTTACTGTTTGTTATCTACATTAATAATTTGGATGAGAACACACAGGGCAAGATTAGCAAGTTTGCTGATGATACAAAAGTGGGTGGTTTTGCAGATGCTGAATACGGTTGTGAAATATTGCAGGAGGATCTGGATCGATTGGCCAGACGGGCTGAGGAATGGTGGATGGAGTTTAATACAGAGAAGTGTGAGGTGGTGCATTTTGGGACTTCTAACAAGGGCGGGAACTACACAGTGAATGGTAGGCCTCTGGGGAGTGTTGTAGAGCAGAGGGATCTAGGAGTACAGGTGCACCTTGAAGGTCGAGTCACAGGTCGATAAGGTGGTCAAAAAAGATTTTGGCACATTAGAAACATAGAAACATAGACATTAGGTGCAGGAGTAGGCCATTCGGCCCTTCGAGCCTGCACCGCCATTCAATATGATCATGGCTGATCATCCAACTCAGTATCCCGTACCTGCCTTCTCTCCATACCCTCTGATCCCCTTAGCCACAAGGCCCACATCTAACTCCCTCTTAAATATAGCCAATGAACTGGCCTCGACTACCCTCTGTGGCAGAGAGTTCCAGAGATTCATCACTCTCTGTGTGAAAAAAGTTCTTCTCATCTCGGTTTTAAAGGATTTCCCCCTTATCCTTAAGCTGTGACCCCTTGTCCTGGACTTCCCCAACATCGGGAGCAAACTTCCTGCATCTAGCCTGTCCAACCCCTTAAGAATTTTGTAAGTGTCTATAAGATCCCCTCTCAATCTCTTAAATTCTAGAGAGTATAAACCAAGTCTATCCAGTCTTTCTTCATAAGACAGTCCTGACATCCCAGGAATCAGTCTGGTGAACCTTCTCTGCACTCCCTCTATGGCAATAATGTCCTTCCTCAGATTTGGAGACATTGGTCTTCATCAGTCAGAGTATTGAGTATAGAAGTTGGGAGATCATGTTGCAGTTGTATAAGACGTTGGTGAGACCGCATTTAGAATATTGTGTTCAGTTCTGGGCACCATGTAACAGGAAAGACATTGTCAAGCTTGAAAGGGTTCAGAGAAGATTTACGAGGATGTTGTCAGGACTAGAGGGTGTGAGCTATAGGGAGAGGTTGAGTAGGCTGGGTCTCTATTCCTTGGAGCACAGGAGGATGAGGGCTGATCTTATACAGGTATACAAAATCATTAGACAAATAGATTGGGTAGATACACAGAGTCTCTTGTCCACAGTAGGGCATTGAGGACCATACTACATGGGGGAAAAGATTTAATAGCAAGCTGAGGGGTAACGTTTTCACATAAAGGGTGGTGTGTGTATGGAACAAGCTGCCAGAGGAGGTAGTTGAGACTGGTACTATCACAACATTTAAGAAACATTTAGACAGGTACATGGATACGACAGCTTTATAGGGATATGGGCCAAACGCGGGCAGATGGGACTAATGCAGATGGGGCATGTTGGTCAGTGTGGGCATGTTGGGCTGAAGGGCCTGTTTCCACGATGTATGACTATGATTCTTTGACTATGACTCTAATGAGCCCACACCAAATATTGCAATACAGCGTTTGCAGATTCATGAAAATATTCGTCATTACTGGAATGACATAGTCACAAAACAACAAAGGTCAGTGTAAATGAAAAAGAACAAGGATTCGGAGAAATCTGAATATCATTGCCAACTAAAATATTTGAAGTGAAGCAAAGCCCAGGCAAACCACTTGTCAGAATTTCAATATCTGCTGAAAATATAAAGAATAACTGGAACTGGTCAAAATGAAAAGCAACTGATCGATGGAAGAAAACATAGTGCAGAAGATACCCCAACATGAAGTGAAATAACAGTTGAACTCTATTTGAACAGTAGCTTGTTGGAAACAAAAGCAAAAGGGGCAACCTCTCAGAAAGCTAGAAACATTAGAACATAGGGGCAGACGCAAGCTACTCAACTCTTCCTGAACTCTCTGCCATACAATCTAATTATAACTGATCTATCTCAATATCAACCTCTCTTCATTCACGTCTATTGTGTATGAAAATCTATCTACACCTCTTCATATACACTCTGCCCGAGACTGCAAGTAATTGCAGAGAGATCTGGATGTAGTCCAGTCCATCACACAGACCAGATGGACTTTATCTAGGGAAAGCAGCCAGCATAATCAAGAACCATTCCATATCCTCTTCTCCTGTCCTGCCAGGCAGAAGATACGAGGCTTCAAGAACAGCTTCTTCTCCACTGTTATCAAATCACCGAACAGTACTCCCATAAGTTAGGGTGTAGTCTCGATCTTCCCACCTACCCCATTGCAGCCTCTGCACTTTCTTTGTTACTCTCATGCTGTATTTTTTTTAACTGTTTTCTGTACTATATTTCCCTTTGTACAATGTATAATGACATGATTGTATTCATGTGTAGCATGAATTAGCTGCATACCATGCACCAAAGTTTTTCATTGTATCTCTGTCTACATGACAATAGCAAATCAATATCAATATATTCTAGCTCCTGCAGTCAAGATTTCTTGCAATGAAGGCAACAGGCGCTGCATTGACGGCAGCCTCTGCCTACAGCCTGTTTGTTTTTCAATCTTTTTTTTAATTTTTAGTCAGTTTAAAGTATGTTTTGGGGGGAATCTTTGACTTGTCTATGTGGGGGAGGGGGGCAGGGTAAGGGGGGAAACTGTTTCCCAGTCGCTTCCTGGCGGGGACGTGACTATTTCTCCAAGTCCCCCTCCACGCAGCCTACCACCTGGATCGGAGCGGCCTTTCCTGCCAGGGTCCGGGCACCGGACCAGAGCAACAACAGCGGCAGCGCAGCGCTGAATTCACCGCGGAGCGGGCGATACCGACCTGGATTGCTGTTTGAAGCTCCGGAGTGATGGGCCGCTGTTCCAACATCGTGGAGCTGCGGTTTGGGAGCTTCCAGCGTGGCCGGCACTGAACAACATCGCGGAGTCCTGGGGCCCTTTGCCGAGGGCCGCCAGCGTTGCATCTCCACCCAGCGCAGTGTACGGACTTTGGGAGCCGTGGACTCCGGTAGGAGGTGGCCGTCTCTGATGTCCAGGCTGCTGAGGAGGTCACCCAGCCCCGCCGTGGGACTTACATCACCCCGGCAAGCGGGCCTGAACATCGGGCCTCCCGTAGCGGCGACTGCGGAGGGCTCTGGGAGGCCCCGACCACGGGTGAACATCAGGAACATTAGAGGAAGAATGACTGACTTTGATGCCTTCCCTCACAGTGGGAAACTTTGAATCTGCTGTGTGTGTGGGGATGTTTTATCAACCCCATATTGTGTTCTTTATTTTTTATTATATGGCTGTATGGTGATTACATTTCACTGTGCCAACTGGCACATGTGACAGATAAATGTATCTTGTATCTTGTATCTTGAAAAGAAACAATTTACCTTATTCAATGGTGTACTTGCATTCCAATATCTTGAACCAAGTTGAAGCATCCAATAAGATCAAGGAATGGAAGGAAATGATCAAATGCACAGCAAATTAGAATATTAGACACAAAATACCGGGGTGAATCAGCGGGACAGGCAGCATCTCTGGAGAGAGAAGGAATGGGTGATGTTTCGGGTCGAGACTGGTCCGAAGAAGGGTCTTGACCCGAAACGTCACCCATTCCTTCTCTCCAGAGATGCTGCCAGTCCTGCTGAGTTATCCCAGCATTTTGTGTTGATCTTCGGTTTAAACCAGCATCTGTAGTTCCTACCTACAAAGGTACATATTAACTAGGGAAGGGCATTAAATGGAACCTTGCCTCAGAAAGGTAATTTAAAAAAGGTTCCTCATTGGCTTTGAATGATGCCCCTGTCACATGCTCCTTCTCTGAAGGACTCCAGGACTTCTCTGCACCATACATTTCCCACTTGCCTTCCGAGAGCTTACAATGTGGGTGTTGAGATGAAAAGCGCACTTCAGGAGGAAATGTACTGCCACTCTCACTATCCCCAGTGGTCTGACAACCAGCAATTAACGCAGTTGCTTCCATAGTGTCTCCACACTTGCTTTGTTACACTGTGCAGTTTACTTTAGTTTAGTTTAGTTTAGTTTAGTTTAGTTTAGTTTAGTTTAGTTTAGTTTAGTTTAGTTTAGTTTACTTTAGAGATACAGCATGGAAACAGGCCCTTTGGCCCACCGAGTCCGCACCGACCATCCATTCACACTAATTCTATGCTATCCCACTTTCTGAGCCACTCCCTGTACAATAGGGGCAATTTGCAGAGGCCTTTTAACCAACAAACCCACACGTCTTTGGAATGAGAGAGGAAACTTGGAGCACCCTGAAGAAATCCATGCGGTCACTGGGAGAACATGCAAACTCCACACAGACAGAACTCAAGGTCAGAATCAAACCCAGGTCTCTGGTGCTGTGGGGCACCACTGTGAGGATTCAACCCAAGTCACAGGAGCCTCAAGTAAGTTTTGAAAAGTAAGTTGCCCTTCATGTTTCTATTAAATTGTTCCCCTCTCACCTTAAATGTATGTCCTCTGGTTCTTGATTCCCCTACTCTGGTTTCCAAAAGCCTTGCTTCCACTGCTGTACTTCATAATGTAAAGTATACAAATCAGATTAAAAAAAACAATTAAAATAATCAGCTGGTAAATTAGATTCCTTCTGAATTTGATTATAAAGACATATCATGTATTTTTGGCACTGAGATGCCCACAGGAGTTTGTACATTCAGTGTACGAATTATTAAATAAGTTGTGGTGCAATTATTAAGGACATTTCAATGACAAACACGGTACTCCTTCAAATGATTCTGTTGATTTTATCCACATTTCTCCACATTTTACTCCAAAATGGTCGATGAAAATGATCACAGCAATCTTTTACCGATTTACTGATGAAAAAAAAATTGATTGACCCTGTTGTAATTCAAAACATTTCAATCTAAAAGCAAATAAAGTTCCCTTGAATCTTAGAGAAGGCAAGCTGATGTACAGTACAGCTCCCATCATCTATATAAAGATAGTTCAGAATGATCAGATTTAGCCAGCGAGTCTGGTGCCAATACCTTTCTGTCCTATTTATGAAGTGGTGTTAAGATTGTTTGGATCCAAGTCAGTAGTGGGAATGTGGAATCATTATTGCCATCTGAACGTTTCACAGAACTGACTGAGGAAATGATGAGCATGGCCACAACATGTTTTAGCAAAGCTCAGAGAGCTCTTGTTTAGTTTGCCCAGCAAGTTGGATTGAGATGTATCCATCAATATTTGGGGAAAGCCTATGGGCCACGGAAACGGGGGGGGGAGGGGCTACAACCCCCCCCCACACACACATTTTTGGCTAGACATGTTTGGACGAGCAACCTGGTCGTGGGTGTTGGAGAACCGGGGTGGAGGGAGGGATGGAAGCAGAAGCACCGGCGGGGGTAGTTGCGGACGGGGAGCCGGGGCTGGCGTGTGTTTGCCGGGCTGGCGAGTCGCTCGCTGCAGCTCCAGCCATGGAACAGCCCCAGTGCAAGAGTCCCGGGCTGTCGGAGGCATCGGAAGCGTTGCGCCACTGCCCTGAGAGTCTCTGCGCCGATCAGGCTGCGGCTCGGTGCATGCTGGAGGACAACCAGTGGCTGCTGGAAGTAAGTACCAAGCACTGGGTAGAAGCGGTGGAAGATCATGGCCTTCAAATGGGGGTGGTTGGAGAAAGGTCCGAATGGCCTATTCCTGCACCTATGTTTCTATGTTTCTATGCTTGAGTATATGACAATAAAACTCGACCACTTGATTTTGAAGCATTCATGCATGGTGGAGGTATAATGTAGTCATAGAGTGATACAGTGTGAAAACAGGCCCTTCGGCCCAACTTGCCCACACCCACCAACATGTCCCAACTACACTACCTGCTTTTGGACATATCCCTCCAAACCTGCCCTATCCATGTATCAGTCCAACTGTTTCTTAAATGTTGGGTTAGTCCCTGCCTCAACTACCTCCCCTGGCAGCTTGCTCCATACACCCACCACCCTTTGTGTGGAAAAAGTTACTCCTCAGATTCCTATGAAATCATTTCCCCTTCACCTTAAATCTGTCCTCTGGTCCTCGATCCACCTACTCTGGGCAAGAGACAGTGCATTCAAATGGATATTTCCAATGCATTTTAGATTTCTCGAAAGTCTTACTTTAAAAAAGTAACATAGAAACATAGAAACATAGAAATTAGGAGCAGGAGTAGGCCATTCGGCCCTTCGAGCCTGCACCGCCATTCAATATGATCATGGCTGATCATCCAACTCAGTATCCCGTACCTGCCTTCTCTCCATACCCCCTGATCGCTTTAGCCACAAGGGCCACATCATTTCCACAAACATATATCTCCTTATTAATGTCATGGTTTGATGATTCTAAATTCAAATCAAAATGAAATATACATCAAAAGGAGAAGGCATACTTTAAAGACTCTGATCTTTCCCCCGAGCAAAACATCATTTGTATGACTTTGCAAAATCAGGAAATGTTTCGATTATTTCTTGTCCCTTTTCCCAACTACAAACAAAAAATAATAGCACTTGAAATGATAACACATTTAAAAGTTTTATTGTCAAATGTTCAGTACTGTGGAAGGCACTGGCGTCGATCCCGAGGGTGGGGGGGGGGGGGGGGGGGATGGGGGGTATAGCCCCCCACTTTTTGAGGTGGGGGATGGCCTGTATTATTATCCCCCAGTTTTTGGAGGTCAAGCAATAACAACAATAATAGGCCCTACATTATCTTAAAAATACTTCAAACAAAAACATTGAAATCATACTTCTACAATGCACTAAAACATGATTTTAATACATCAAATTTCATAAAGTCCCTACCGTGTGAGGGGGGCACCCCCCTCCCACACCCTCCCTCATCAGGTACCCCCAAGGCCAGTGATCACTCAGCCCCCCCACTTTCAAAAAAGCTCCGCGGCCTCTGCAGAAGGAAATGGTTGTGTGATAATCCAAAATGTCGTGCGTTGTGTAGGTATGTTACAATACTTACCTTCAGCAGCGCTGCAATTCTGCCACTGGCCGTGTGTGCGATTTTGGTGCGTTTGAGAAGGGGCGGGGTTAAAACGCGTTTTATTTCTTACCTTGTCCTGGATTATATTTGGTTGGAGTGCAAGATTTTGTTGAAGAATCGTTCCGACGGGCGTTCTGTCTATTTTTTTTTAAATCGTCCGACTCGTTAATTTTAAAATCAGCTTCAAAAGCCATCAACCCCGACAACGGGGACGGATTTCATGCAGGTGACAGGTAAAAGAAAGCCATTTATTTTTACGTGTAAAAGTGGTCTTTAAGATACCTTTAGTTCACATTTTATGTTGCGAAATGGTGATTTAGTCCCCATACCAACCGGCAGTGTTTTCCATGCAGATATGGGGATCTAAATCACTGCAACCGCAACGTTCCAAATGGTCGCATTCCAGAAAAACCCACTCGCAAGATGATTTAAATGACCATTAATTTACAGGTATTAAACATTAAATTCCTTCCATTTGTCCTATAAATCCATGACAATTAGATTTAAAAAATATGTTACATTGTGAATTCTTGTGTGAATGTTATTTGGACACTTAGGCTATTTAAAAATGTTAATTTATTCTTAAGAAATGGATAGATGTTTAGATCTAGTAATTGAATTTTGTAATTAGCTAACAATTAGGTAACTAACTAATTATATGCTTTAATTTCAAGTCATCTAAGTAAGATTGTTTCATATTTGTTTCGGAATGCTTCAATCTATAATAACTGAAATTTTCTTTTAGTTCTCTTAAATTCTAAGAAAGTTATGGCCATTTGACTGTCCTCGATCACAGCTTTTGTGTTAAGTCAATGGAAAAGCAATAGGGAACAAGATGCCAATTTCCGAGTATGAAAATGGCCATAACCTTTTTAATACTGAAGATATGAAAGTGAATTAGGTGTCAAATTAAACTTCTTTTTATGCTTTATCTGATGGGATAAATTACAGATTTGATTTTTTAAATCTCAAAATATTGTAACATTGCTACATTATGTCAAGTGCAAAAATGCAAGGGATTATCAGTCTTAACCAATACTTTCATAGTTCATACGTTCTAGGAGCAGAATTAGGCCATTCAGCCCGCCGTCCGCTCTGCCATTCAATCATGGCTGATCCAGCTTTCCCTCTCAACCCCATTCTCCTGCCTTCTCCCCATAACCCCTGACACCTGTACTACTCAAGGACCTGTTTGAGTTTGAGAATGAGTTTAGTGGGCCAAAGAGCCTGTTTCTGTGCTGCACTCTCCCATGTTCTATTTTTCTTTTTACCAGATTGAGCATGATCTGGCCCACAGCATCATTCTGGTTCCTGCACTCTTTTCTCACCAAACTTCATTAAAATAAATTAACATTTAATGCCCAGAATAAACACCTTAAGCAAGTTAAAACATTCTAAGACCCTCACAGTTAAAGAACATATTTACCAACCAGACTAATTCTTATTCTTTATAAAAGGCCAGTGTGCCAGTTTTCCGCTTGCATCTACTTCTTTGATTATTGTTCAAATAAGTACTTTATTCTATCGAGACTTGACGCATTTCACATACCAACGGAAAAAAACCAGACTTACACTATTTCTCATCCCAACCAAACCACTGTATCTGAACACTATGATTCAAAATAACAGTGAGTTCATTCACATTTTGAAAAGGTCTATTCTTTACTATTATTACATTACAGCACATTACAGTATTGCATGCAGTATTTGTGTCATGTGTGCAGTTCTGGTCACCACATGACCGGGAGGATGTGAAGGCTTTGGAAAGGATGCAGAATAGATTTACCACGTTGATTTAAAAATAAATTGGATAGGTATATGGACGGGAAAGGAATGGAGGGTTATGGTCTGAGCGCAGGTAGATGGGACTAGGGGAGAATACGTGTTCGGCACGGACTAGAAGGGTCGAGATGGCCTGTTTCCGTGCTGTAATTGTTATATGGTTATATGGTTATATATGATTTCTGTATTAGGAGGTATTGACTACAAGGAGAGGTTGGATAGACTTGAAATGATTTATTTGGAACACATTGTGTTGAGGGGAGACCTGATGGAAGTATATAACATTATGAGAGGCATAGGAAGGGTGCCCCATCAAAACCTTTATCCAAGATGACAATAACAAGCACAACATTAAGGTGAGAGGGACAAAAATGTGTGGGGGAAAGTTTATTTTTTACACAGAAGGTAGTGGGTGCCTAGAACATGCTAGTGGTGGAGGTAGATACAATAGTGGCATTTAAGACTTTTGGATAGGCACATGGGGTAGATGGGGAATGAAGGGATATGGATTATGTGAAGGCAGATAAACGTTGCTCTTGGCATCATGTCCAGCACGGACATTATAGGCTGAAGCGCCTGTTCCCCGCTGTACAATTATATGTTCCAAGACAAAGACACTATCCTGTTCGTTAATTAGCTTCTGCTTTGGGGAAAGATTTTTCAGTATCTCCTTTTTTTATTGTGTAGTCGTCAATCAGGTCTCCCTTGGCCTTCCATAGTCCAAAGTAATTAAACCCAGCTTCTGTAATCTTTCCTCATAACTGAAACTCTCCATCCCATCAACATCTCCATGTAAATCTCTCCAGTTCAGTCACATTTTTTCTATAATACAGTAACTAGAACTGCACATAGTACCCTAAAGTCTGAAGAGATTTAGAAGGGGGTTACGGAAAAATTATTTCACCCAAAGTGCTTGAAGTACGGAATGTACTGCCTGAGTGGTGGTGAAGGCAGAGTCCCTCACGCCAAGTATTACCATGAGTAGCTGAAAGGTCACGGCATAGAATGTTTCAGGTCGGGACCCTTCTTCAGATCATAGATAGGTGACATTTTTCTCGACGTGAAATTATCCATGTTCTCTCGGTATGCTGCATGACCTGCTGAGTTACTCCAGCATTATCTGTCTTTCTTTGGTAAATCAGCAGTTCATTGTTTCTACTCTGTAGATAAATAGCTGATGACTGGAATGAAATCGGTGGACCAATTGGTCTATTTCCATGTTGCATGATTCTATGATTCTATAATATCAGTTACAATCTTTAAATATCAATCAATGCCAGTAAAATAGTGTTCATTGTGACCTGGAGCTAAACTGTGTGAAGTAGATTTCAAACAGCCTCAGCTTAGTCTCTCTGGTATTCACTTGGCCAATCTATCAAAGAAATCATTCATGCCTCAACTTGTCAATTGGGACCCAAGGCAAGGAATCATCCCTCATCAGTAGTCCTCCACGTTAAAAAGAACTGCGCCACAATAATATGCAACTAGGAGCCCCGGGGAAACTCCCTGATCAACGCAAAATAAAGGAGATCACACATTTCAGATCCTTTTGCCAATTGAAACAAATGCTGGGATTTCAATCAGCTAATGGGCTTCAAGAAGGAAAGACGCTTTCAAGTTCAAATGCCTGAATTGGTCCTTGGCAAAACTCTGTTTCAAAGCATGTCCTTTTATTATTTGTAGTGAGCTTGACAACAGATTGTTGGAGTTGATTTCCCCACCGTTCATTAGATTGTCATGGGTCATTCTCCCCATCGCTTTCATTGGGTCTTATTTTGGAACATACGGTTACAAATTAGGGCGGTCACGGTGGCGCAGCGGTAGAGTTGTTGCCTTACAGCGAATGCTGCGCTGGAGACCTGGGTTCGATCCTGACTACGGGCGCTGTCTCTACGGAGTTTGTACGTTCTCCCCGTGATCTGCGTGGGTTTTCTGCGAGATCTTCGGTTTCCCCCCACACTCCAAAGACATGCAGGTTTGTAGGTTAATTGGCTTGGTAAATGTAAAAATTGTCCCTAGAAGGTGTAGGATTATGTTAATGTGCGGGGTCGCTGGTCGGCACGGACCCAGTCGGCCAAAGGGCCTGTTTCCGCGCTGTATCTCTAAACTAGACTAAACTAAACTAAACAGTTGTTCCATAAAAACATTATCCAATTTGATAACAAAAGCTGATTTACTGATCTAAGTGGAAAAGGCCTGTCAATTAGCTAATTAATTAGAGCAGATTGTCACTTCTGCTGAACTGAACAAGAGGTAATCTGTGTAGCAGCTTCACAAGTCAATAGAAAATGTATTCTCTTTGTTGGTATACTTAGGCTTTCAAAAATACCGTAATTACAACTAAGTACAACTGGTGACCATGGAACTGAACCTGTCCAAAACTGTCTTAGTAACTAAACATTCTTGTTGCCATGTTGATGTAGAATGGAGGCCGCATATTCCTTGTTTATTAACATGCACCGTGTAATATGTATGAACCTACCTACACCTGGCAATCTTAAAAAGGAAATAAATGGTGTTCTAAAAATGACCACATGAACATGAAGTCATAGAGTCATAGTCACACAGCGTGGAAACAAGCCCTTCAGCCCAACATGCCCATGCCGACCAATATGTCCTATCTGTAATGACACTTCAGCTTGGATGATCTCAGCCGGGCCAGAAAGAAAGTGTTGGAAAGATGTCATGTCTCTGGAGTCAGTAGACTTAGCGAACATGTAGAAATTGTCTAGTGTTCCCACTCTTAGTTCCCACTCCAACAGGTTACAAAAAAAGAAAGAAAAAGGGTGATGGAGGTGAAGTGGAAGACTGAGAAAGGAATCTAGCTCCACCACCTGTGACACCCATCCCTGTTGAGAAATGATCCATCAACACTGATTGTTAATGATAAGTCCACGTGGCATATCACAGTGCTCCTTCTCTGCATATCCCTGAGTTACTGCAGTTCAGCAAAGGATTCATGTTCTGGAAGAAGGAGGCTCAGAAAAACAAGATTTTTGTTTAAATCACTGAAAATCTAACACAGTATCCATATAATATAACCATATAATTACAGCATGGAAACAGGCCATCTCGGCCCTACAAGTCCGTGCCGAACAACTTTTTTCCTTAGTCCCACCTGCCTGCACTCATACCATAACCCTCCATTCCCTTCTCATCCATATGCCTATCCAATTTATTTTTAAATGATACCAACGAACCTGCCTCCACCACTTCCACTGGAAGCTCATTCCACACCGCTACCACTCTCTGAGTAAAGAAGTTCCCTCTCATGTTACCCCTAAACTTCTGTCCCTTAATTCTGAAGTCATGTCCTCTTGTTTGAAATTTGTCAGTACCTGACAATTTTACAGTCATTTGGCTCCCGTCCAACACAGCAGCTGGAAATTACCTTTTATTTTCTGTTCTGGAAGCATCAGACTCGATTTGCCAGATTTCAAACATTTAAATGTGTTGAATTCAACATATTATTATTTTTTCCAGTCAGGTCCCTTTCCAAGTACACTGGCAAAGAAAGTGTTGAATGCAAATTTCTCTGATGTTCTGGCCAACTTGCTTTTCAACATGGGTTTGGAAACAGGAACATGTTGAGGTATTGAGAATGAACCAAATTAACTTATTGTTTCCCAATTAAAGGGAACCATTTTTTAAATTATAATGACTCGATTCCCTGGGCATATTATAAATAGATCAATTTACTGATTCCACTTTTTTTATGAATTATGAAGACATCATATTTATTAATGATAGTTGTTCCCGCTAAAACCGCAATGAAGTAAGTGATGTGTTTAAAATATGGCAATTATTCCCACCTGGGATAAAACATAGAAACAGAAAATAGGTGCAGGAGGAGGCCATTCGGCCCTTCGAGCCAGCACCACCATTCATTGTGATCATGGCTGATCATCCGCAATCAGTAACCCATGTCTGCCTTCTCCCCATATCCCTTGATTCCGCTAGGCCCTAGAGCTCTATCTAATCTAACTCTCTTTTAAAATTCATCCAGTGAATTGGCCGCTACTGTCTTCTGTGTCAAGTCAAGTCCACAAATTTGTCACATACACATACGAGATGTGCAGTTAAAATGAAACCTGGCAATGGCTCGCGGAACAACAAAACAACCTTTGTCTAAACACAATATAACCACACATATTATTTTACTCAACAATTTAAAAAAAGGTCAAAACACAGCTACAGTTAGTCCCTGGTGAGAAAAAGGGTTTACAGTCCGAATTGCCTTAAAAACAGACCTTCTCAACCTCTCCGTTCTCCCTGCATGGCGACGGAGGCGTTTGCCTGACCGTACCAGGCTTAAAACAGTCCGTGGCAATGGAAGAGGTCTCTCATGATTTTGTTTGCTCTGGAGTTGCACCTCCTGTTGTATAGTTCCTGCAGGGGGGTGAGTGAAGTCCCATAGTGCGTTAATCCCACGCACTTTTCTCTGCAGAGCCTTCATTGGGTTTTGTAGCAATACCCGAACCAGATGATGATTTTCCCGGACAAGATATTCTTTCCATGGACAACCCGCTTGTAAATGACAGAACCTGGAGGATCCTCGGGGGTGACACTCTGAATTTCCTCAATTGCCTGAGGTGACTAAAGGCCCCTTGCCTTACTCACGAGTGCCCAGGCGACATGGCATTACCATGTCATGTCAAAGAACTGAGATGTGGACTCCCAGATATTTATAACAATTCACCCTATCCACAGGATCCCCATTTATCCTCAAAGGAGTGTACGTCCTCGGATGATGTGCCCTCCTAAAGTCCATGATCAGCTCCTTCGTTTTTTTGATGTTCAAGAGGAGGCTGTTCTCCTGGCACCAGAGTGCTAGATCAGCCACCTCCTCCCGGTAGGCCCTCTCATCATTGTCGGAGATCAGGCCCACCACCACAGTGTCATCGGCAAACTTGATTATAGAGTTGGAGCTGAACCTAGCCACACAGTCATGTGTGTACAGGGAGTACAATAGGGGGCTGAGGACGCAACCCTGGGGCGAAAGCCAGGGTGAGCGAATCCGATGTATTCCCTCCCATTTGACTACCTGGGGCAGTGGCGGGGCCTGTCTGATAGGCATCAGGACCCTGCACACAGGGACTATCCTAGCCCCAATTCCAGTTAGCTTCCAAGCCAGTCTGGTGGGGACTATCGTGTTGAAGGCTGAACTGTAATCTATGAACAGCATCCTCACGTAGCCCCCCTTCTGGCTGTCCAGATGGGAGAGAGCGGTGTGCAAGACCTGGGAGACCGCATCGTCCGTGGACCTGTTCGGACGGTATGCAAACTGCAACGGGTCCATGTTCCGAGGGAGGAAGGCGCAGATGTGATTCTTCACCAGCCTCTCAAAGCATTTCATGACTACCGAGGTAAGGGCCACCGGACGGTAGTCATTCAGGCAGGCTGGGGAGGCATCTTTTGGTACCGGTACAAGCAGAGAATTCCACAAATTCACAACTCTCTGGGTGATAAGGTCTTTAATATCACACCTAGTTGGCATCTGACAACTTTGTCTTTTCCTATCCTGCATTACTCAACAATTAAAAAAAAATGTCACAACACAGCTTTTGAATCATCAGATGGAAAAGGGTTAAATCAAGTGTTTTAAAAACAGACCTCTGCAAGATGAATTACTGACTGATCTTTATTCCTACCAGATTAAAAATGGGAGGTGGCAAACAAGCACCTCCAGCATCTGCAGGGTCTTGTGTTTGCTATTAAGTCTATGTTAATCCCACATATTTCATTACTAGCAGTCGTCATTGGGTTTTATACCAATACTTTATCTACTGATGATTTGAGGCCAGGTATTCAATAACACGGACAACCTGCATTGTAAATGACAGAACCTATGGCACAGGTGGGGGGTGATCAAGTTTGTTGTTCAACCTGTCTGGACTAATCCCTCAGCCAATTTCCAACAAGACATGGCATTCAAAATGTAGATGTCAAAGAACTGGAGATGCTGGTATATACCAAATATAGATATGATAGGCACCAGCGATCCCTGCACATTCACACTATCCTATACACATTACATTTATACCAAGCCAATTAACCTACAAATCTGTGCGCCTTTGGAGTGTGGGAGGAAGCCAAAGATCTCGGAGAAGACCCATGCGGTTATGGGGAGAACGTACAAACTCCGTACAGACAGCACCCGTAGTTTGGATCAAATCCGGTTCTCTGGTGCTGTAAGGCAGCAACTCTACCGCTGCACCACCGTGCCACCCTTCAGATCTTCATGTCCTTCAGTTATTCAGAAAGTTAGCTCTGGTAACATCTCGTTCATCTTTTCTGAACCCTCTATAGTCTTACATATGCAACATCAGCATAGAACCAGAGCTGCATAAGTGTTGTGTCCTAGCTAGTATTTATATTGTCTCTGTTGGACCTTCCTGATCTTATGTCCCAAGCACGACCAATAAATTAATGTGCCCAGCCTGCCTTGTTAACCTCCTTAGCTATCTACTCTGTTACATTCAGGAAGTTGGAGACTGGCACCCAAGGTCCTATTAATTAACACTTTTCAATATCCTACCATTTACCGTGCACTTCTAATGCTTCCTCGCCAGTTTGTTGATAAATACAACCTTCTTCCTCACTAACGACTACACCACCAATTTTATAGTATTATTATTTTTTAATTACATTATCATGTCCCCTGCGTTCAAATCCAAATCATTCCTACAAAAACAAGGCTAATGGGCCTGTCCGACTTAGGCGATTTTTTAGGCGACTGCAGGCGTCTAGGCTGTCGCCTCATGGCCGCCAGTGGTGGCCAGGGTGTTGCCTGTATGGTCGTGAGTAGGCTCCTCAGATGCCCAAAGAGTTGCAGCGTCTTTCTGGACACCACTGGATTTTTAACATGTTGAAAATCTTTCGGCGGCAATGGCTCCCTTGGGTTTGACGCCAATGAGCGTAGCCAGTGGCGGACTGGGTCTAAAAAGATTGGTTGCCAGGAGACAAACGGGGCCCACTTGCCATTGGGCAAACTGACACCCTGGCCAGTCCGCCACTGAGCGTAGTTTGACTTAGGTGCTGTCGTAGTTCGTCGCTAGGTTAACGTAGGTTGGTGCGAGGTGATGTAGGTTGTCGCCGGTGCTGACTTCGGTGAATTCCATTGTCGTATTCGCCGGCAGTCTCCTAAAAATCACCCAAGTGGGACAGACCCACAAGCCCTATATATCCCCATTGCGTACGACTTTCAAGTCACGGAAACTCCTGATGACCATTAGTTTTGTTTAGTTTAGTTTAGAGCTACAGCGCGGAAACAGGCCCTTTCGGCCCACCGACCAGCGATCCCCGCACATTTACACTATCCTACACACGCAAGGGACAATTTGTACATACACCAAGCCAATCACATACCTGCACGTCTTTTGACTGTGAGAGGAAACTGAAGATCTCAGAGAAAACCAACGTGGTCATAGGGAGAACGTACAAACCCCGTACAGACAAGCACCCGTAATCGGGATCGAAACCGGGTAACTGGCGCTGCAAGCGCTGTAAAGCAGCAACTCTACCGCTGTGCCACCGTTTCCCTTGACTTTTGTCACTGAGTCAATTTTGGTTTCAAACTGCACTTACCCTCTGTCCCCATGGCCACACGCTACAAATGTTGTACTGAAATATCTGCCTCTGGTACTCCTATGAACTCTGAATTTAATCAGAAATTAAAAACGTCACTAATCAAACACACAACATAGCACCAGGTCCATCCATCCACACCTGTCCTGTCAGTATCTTATTGCCCCAGGAGGCAGGTGCAGTCTCATGGGATAATAATGGCTCTGTAAGTTCTAATGAAAGGTATTTTATTACTATTATTAAACGTATTTTATTTTTTAATTTTATTTTAAGAATTCAAAATGTGGAATTAGTTTCTCCCTCCCCAGATGCTGCTGGACCCACTGAGGTTTTCCCAACATTTTCAGAATAAAAGGACACGTCATTAGAGGAGTAATTTCTTCAGCGAGAGGGTGGTGAATTTGTGGAATTCATTGCCCCAGTCGGCTGTGGAGGCCAAGTCATTGGGTATTTTTAAAGTGGAGATCGAAGGGTTCTTGATTAGTAAGGGTGTCAAAGGTTACGGGGAGAAAGCAGGAGAATGGGGTTGAGAGGGAAAGGTAGATCACCCATGATTGAATGGTGTAGTAGACATGATGGGCCGAATGGCTTCATTTTGCTCCCATGACTGATGAACCTATGAACATTTTCTCATCTTCTTTTTTCCAGGCTCAGGAAGTGTTGGCTAACCCATAATTCTGGATGGGCAATTTATCAGGCAGATATTCCACAATGCTAGTTACGATTTGCTTGGCCCATGCCCAGATAGACTCTGATTGCTGCCAATTCCCTACTTATGTCCATTGCAATGAGTTCTGTCATGCTTCCAAACCTTGCACCTGACACTGCTGTCGAGCTACGAATGAAAGGCCAGCCTCTTGCTTATTAGAAATGGCCTTGCAACTTATGTGGAGCAACAATCTGACTAGGTGGTAAGATGTTGCCAAAGGACCTTTATCTCCCTGAAGGTGGCAAACTTAAGCAAGCGATACATCCCGATGAAATGCTTTCACAACCTTATTTCAGAAGAGGTATACCTTCTTCGGAGAGATTTTGGAGAAGTTTCGCCAGATTGATTCCTAAAACGAAAAGATAAAATCTTTTAATGAAAGATTGTTCACTTTGGATCTTTGCCCAGTGGAATTTAGAAATGTGAAAGGTGATCTTGCTTAGATTTTGAGGTGAATTGACAGGATAGCTTCTACAACAATACAATCACATTGCTGAACTCGGAGTCCCGACGATAGATTTCTCTGGTCCCTCCGTCCCCCTTTGTTTAATTATTCTGTATTTCCTGATTATTCTGTATCTTCTCTCTTTCTATTTTTTTCTTGTTTTTTTCTCTTTATGTACAACTACTACGGACTGACGCAAAACTGCATTTCGTTGTACTGATACTTGTATTTGTGCGATGACATTAAAGTTGAATTGAATTGAATTGAATTGAATTGAATAGAGGCTGAGACGGTAGTTTCCTCTCATGGGAAATCTGGGATTGGTTTGACAATACAGGTTTCCTATTTCAGGAAATAAGGAGGAAGTCCATTTCACAGAGGATCATAAATCTCTAGCAATATACAACTGTGGAGGCTAAACCAAGATACACATGTGTTTAGTGGGTGGATGACTGTGAGCTACAAATAGGAAAATCAAGTCAAGCTTATTCGTCACATACACATACGAGATGTGCAATGAAATGAAAAGTGGCAATGCTCGCGGACTTTGTGCAAAAAGACAAACAAACAAACAACCAAACAAACTACAAACAGAATGGAACAGAATCACATATTATTTTACATATTAAATATTGTGGGCGGAAGGAAAAAGGGAAAAAAAACAACACTTTTAAAAAAGCAGTAGAGTGGTTCAGTAGAGTTAGTCCCTGGTGAGATAGGAGTTTATAGTCCGAATGGCTTCTGGGAAGAAACTCCTTCTCAACCTCTCTGTTCTCACCACATGGCAACGGAGGCGTTTGCCTGACCATAGCAGCTGGAACAGTCCGTTGCAGGGGTGGAAGGGGTCTCCCATGATTTTATTGGCTCTGGATTTGCACCTCCTGATGTATAGTTCCTGCAGGGGTGCGAGTGAAGTTCCCATAGTGCGTTCGGCCGAACGCACAGCTCTCTGCAGAGCCATCTTGGCCTGGGCAGAGCAATTCCCAAACCAGATTGTAATGGAGCCAAAGCTAAGATCTAATCTGCCATCATTTTATTGACTGGCAAAGTAAGCTTGAAGGACATTCAGCTATTTGTTATATTTCACATAAACTGAATGTTATCCATCTCAATGAAACCCTGGGGCTTATGTTGCTTCTCACCCATGCTATGCATCATAGTACCAGCCAATTCAGAAGCAAGGTTGCTTCACCAAACCCAGTAACCCAAGTGCACAAAAATCCCAGTTCTCCCACTTCACTCTGATATGTTACAAACTGCAGCACTCCATATAAAATCCCACTACCCTATCTGACTGCCCTTGAATCATTAGAAACCTCTGCAGACACAACAGAGTGAGTCGCATCTTGTGGATCTAGCCTCTGTATTGATGACCCCACAAAGTACCAACCCAGCTTTTATTTGTCATGAGCAGCATGGGTGCTGGTGATCTGCTTGCCCACAGGCATCATGTGAAGTGCCTCTGTGGATCCAGTAATAATCCCTTGTGCAAGGCCGGGGTGGCTCCGACAAATGCTGTCGACCATTATATTCTGTTTCCTGTCCCTATTCCAGGGCAAGCTGATGGAATGAACTGCCAAGGCTTCTGTTGTCTTGGCACAATTCGCCTGGATCCACTGCACACATTAATAATGCATTCTAACAATGTTTTTTTCCTTGCCTGTCCATCTGGGGCATAATATATAAAGGGACAAAACAAATATTGTTGATAATTAGGAAAAGAAGACAACAAAACATCTACATTTAGCCTTGAAATGAGTAGCAACAGTTTCCAGCCAGCATTTCATTTCACTTCCATGGAATTGTGCTTTCAGTAAAATTACGCAAGTCCTTGGTTGTCATGTAGAGTTAATTGTTTCTATCAGCTCTCGGGCAGCAGAGTAACAATACGAGTCAACAGTGTGTAGCCAGGTTTCATTCAAAGCATATAAATACATCCAAAGCTGTAGAAGCTGATAGACAGGAAGAATATTGCGTACTGTTAAGGGGATCATTGTACAGTAAATGTCAAATAGGTGCTTCAGTAATGCATTAGATGTCAAAGTTCCAGTCAGTTTAATTGCACTTCAGAGCAAATTCACTCTTAGGTTTCAAATGTACTAAATATAGAGGCACTCGTTAGCTAGAGGGTCCAGAGTGTCCTTATCTTCAGGATTGATTAAAATGTTATTTTCCTCTGATGCTAGATCACTGTTCTAAATATTCCGATGTCAAATATTTTATGATGGGGGCAGCCGTTACCATAAATACCACAAGTATTGCTTTAACAGCATAGATTTCTCGAGGATGTTAGGCAAAAAAGGACAACTGCTCTTCCCCTTTCAAAATAGCCCAAAGTCAGAACTGTCAAAATACGTACGATCATGAGAAGATAAAAAGAGGAGCAGGAGTAAACCATTCCACCTCTGGAGCACATGCTGCGCACAACAAGATCATGGCTAGCCTTCCAGCACAAACACTATTTTCCTCTCTCTTTAATCCCCTATCTTTTAAATGCAGAACCCAATTAATCTCTGAAGACATGAATGCCTTCAATGAACCTGCATAGTCCTCCAAGGTTAAGAATTCTGAAGGTCCACCACACGTCTGAATGGAGAAATCTCTCTTCATTTCTCACCAAACTCTTATTCTTTATTTGGACACCGTGACCCCTGGTTGCAGACTCCCGAGCCAGGGGAAATATGCATACTCTATCTGTGTATCCACCTTTTCACGCTCAAAGAACCTGATAAGGCCATTCCTTATTCTTCTCAGCTCTAGGCAGCAAACGTCTATTTCAGGCAATCGCCTTGTACGACAGATTCACCAACTCAGGAACTGGTGAATCTTTGCTGTGCTCCCTTCGTGCCAAACAAATCATTTTATTTATGTAAGTCTCCAAAAATTCCAGATGTGAACCACTAAGACGTTATGAAATTGAGTTAAAGCAAATTTCCTCTAATTCTCTAGCAATAAAGGGCTTTTATTTAATTTGCCTTCCTAATTGCCTGCATATTAGCACTCAATGACGTGCACATGAACATTCAGGTTTCTTTGAATATCAGGTACATTTTGAACATTTGAATAGCACGTACAGTGAGTTGGTCACGCCGCAGGTAAAGGGTAAGAGGACAGAAAGGGACCAATTGGTCATTAGCCAGCGTAGCAGTAGGGAGGTAGTGCAGGAGTCCCCTGTGGTCATCTCCCTCCTAAACAGGTATACCATTTTGGATACTGTTGGGGGAGATTGCTCATCAGGGGAATGCAGCAGCAGCCAAGTTCATGGCACCATGGGTGGCTCTGTGGCACAGGAGGGGAGAAATAGTAATAGGGGATTCATTTGTCAGGGGAATAGATAGGCGTTACTGCGGCCGCAAACAAGACTCCAGGATGGTATGTTGCCTCCCTGGTGCAAGGGTCAGGGATGTCACTGAACGGCTGCAGAACATTCTGGAGGGGGAGGGTGAAGAGCCAGTTGTCGTGGTGCATATTGGCACCAACGATATAGGTAAAAAAAGGGATGAGGTCCTACAAGGTGAATTTAGGGAGCTAGGAGATAAACTTAAAGGTAGGGCCTCAAAGGTAATAATCTCTGGATTACTACCAGTGCCACGGGCCAGTCAGAGCAGAAATAGGAGGATATTGCAGATTAATACGTGGCTTGAAAAATGGAGCAAGGGGAGGGATTCAAATTACTAGGGCATTGGAACCAGTTCTGGGGAAGGTGGGACCAGTTCAAACAGGATGGTCTGCACCTGGGCTGGAATGGAACCAATGTCCTTGGGGGAGTGTTTGCTAGTGCTGTCGGGGAGGATTTAAACTAATGTGGCAGGGGGATGGGTGCAAGAGCAGAGAGACAGAGGGGTGTAAAATGAGGGGAGAAGCAATAGGTAGCAAGGTGAAAAGTAAAAGTGGCAGGCAGACAAAACCAGGGCAAAAATCAAAAAGGGCCACTTTTCAACATAATTGTATAAGGGGTAAGAGTGGTGTAAAAACAAGCCTGATGGTTAGTTAGCAGTCTTGTGCGTGGCCCCTTGGGCAAGAGTGACCATAGTATGGTTGAGTTCTTCATTAGGATGGAGAGTGACATTGTTAATTCAGAAACAAGGGTCCTGAACTTAAAGAAAAGTGACTTGAGGGTAAGAGACGTGAACTGGCCAAGATAGACTGGCAATTGATTCTTAAAGGGTTGACGGTGGATATGCAATGGAAGGCATTTAAAGACTGCATGGATGAACTACAACAATTGTTCATCCCAGTTTGGCAAAAGAATAAATCAGGGAAGGTAGTGCATCCGTGGATAACAAGGGAAATAAAGGATAGTATCAAAACAAAAGATGAAGCATACAAATTAGCCAGAAAAAACAGCCTACCAGGGGACTGGGAGAAATTCAGACTCCAGCAGAGGAGGACAAAGGGCTTAATTAGGAAAGGGAAAATAGATTATGAAAGAAAACTGGCAGGGAACATAAAAACTGACTGCAATTTTTTTTTATAGATATGTGAAGAGGAAAAGATTAGTTAAAAGATATGTAGGTCCCTTGCAATCAGAAACAGGCGAATTGATCATGGGGAACAAGGACATGGCAGACCAATTGAATAACTACTTTGGTTCTGTATTCACTAAGGAAGAGATAAGTAATCTGCTGGAAAGGGACCGGGGGTTAAATGACATGGAGGAACTGAGTGAAATCCAGGTTAGCCAGGAAATGGTGTTAGGTAAATTGAATGGATTAAAGGCCGATAAATCCCCAGGGCCAGATATGTTGCATCCAAGAGTACTTAAGGAAGTAGCTCCAGAAATAGTGGATGCATTAGTAATAATATTTCAAAAACCTTTAGATTCTGGAATAGTTCCGGTAGCTAATGTAACCCAACTTTATAAAAAAGGGAGGGAGAGAGAAAATGGGGAATTACAGACCAGTTAGTCTAACATCGGTAGTGGGTAAAATGCTGGAGTCAGTTATTAAAGATGGGATAGCAGCATATTTGGAAAGTGGTGAATTCATTGGACAAAGTCAGCATGGATTTATGAAAGGTAAATCATGTCTGACGAATCTTATAGAATTTTTTGAGGATGTAACTAGTAGAGTGGATAAGGGAAAACCAGTGGATGTTTTATATCTGGACTTCCAGAAGGCTTTCGATAAGGTCCAACATAACTTAAAGCACACGGTATTGGGGGTTCAGTATTGATGTGGATAGAGAACTGGCTGGCAGACAGGAAGCAAAGAGTAGGTGTAAAAGGGTCCTTTTCAGAATGGCAGGCAGTGACTAGTGGGGTACCGCAAGGCTCAGTGCTGGGACCCCAGCTATTTACGATATATACTAGACTAAGTGGGACCCGCTGGGTCCCAACATCACACAGGAGGGCTGGTCATCCAACGCAATATTCCACCTCTCCACCAATTATAATATTGGTGGCCAGTTTGGTGGTGAATCTGTGGAATTCTCTGCCATAGAAGGTAGTTGAGGCCAGTTCATTGGTGAGATTTAAGAGGGAGTTAGATGTGGCCCTTGTGGCTAAAGGGATCATGGGGTATGGAGAGAAGGCAGGTACGGGATATTGATTTGGATGACCAGCCATGATCATATTGAATGGCAGTGCAGGCTCGATGGGCCAAATGGCCTACTCCTGCACCTATTTTCTATGTTTCTATCAACATTTCCTAATCTATCACTGTTAAAAAATTACTCAGCGTTTCCGTTTTGTTTACAGGTGTATCTCACATAAGACCATAAGTCAAAGGAGCAGAATCAGGCCAGTCAGCCCATCAAGTCTACTCCGCCATTTAGTCATGGCTGGTCTATTTGTCCCTCAATCCTATTCTCCAGCCTTCTCCCCGTAACCTTTAACTAATCTCCATTTTAAAACTACCCAATATCCTGGTGCTCCCCAGCTGTCTGTTGTAGTAAATTCCACAGATTCTCCACTCGCTGGCTACAGAAATTCCTTCTCATTTCCATTCTAAACGTGCGTCCTTTGATTCTGAGGCTGTACCCTCTAGTTCTAGACTCTCCCATTGCTGGAAGCACCCTTTCCACTTCCACACTTTTCCATGTTGAATTCCACCTGCCATATCATTGCTCATTCATTTAGCTTGTTTAGTTTAGTTTAGAGATGCAACGTGGAAACAGGCCCTTTGGTCCACTGAGTTCATGCTTACCAGCAATCACCCACATACCAGTTGTATCCTATACACTAGGGACAATTTACAGAAGCCAAATAACCTACAAACCTGCACATCTTCGGAATGCAGGAGTCAAAAATGTAGAGCACCTGGAGAAAATCCAGGCAGTCACAAGGAGAATTACAAACACTGTACAAACAGCACCTGTAGTCAGGATCGATCCCGGGTATCTGGTGCTGAAAGGCAGCAACTGTACCGCTGTCCCATCCTGTGTAAAACCTCTTGAATTCTCTTTAAATCCCCAGCATTACTCTGATTTCCTCACTATTTTGTGAATAGTTGAGGACCAAGTACCGATCCCTGCGGTACCAAACTAGTCATAGCCTGCTAATCTGTGATGGACCCATCTATTCCCATCTTGTTTCCATCTATAAACTAAATCTCAATGTACATTTGTAATTTGCTCCAATTTGATGGACTAAATGTCTTTCACCTGTCTCAATTGGGACTTTATCAAATGCCTGCTGGATATCCAAACGCATTAGTCCAACTGGTTCCCCTTCATCCACTGGACTATGTGCATCCTCATGTAGATTAGTCAAATGTAATTTCCCTTTTACAAACCCATGATGACTCTGTTCAAAGTAGTTATTATTTTCTAAGTGACTTGATCTCATTTGTTTTCATAGAATGCAGAAAGGTTTGTAATAATATCTTGTTAAAACACCCATCATAAAAGCCAAAATATGGTTAGTAATTCACTCACTCTGCAGTACAAGCTGTGGGTGTTAATCAGCTATACAGCACATATTATGGCTGTTATTTAATTCAATTCATTATAATAGAATTATATATGGAATTACATTTCAGATGCAGCGTACGATGAGCTTCAGATTAATGCTGATTAATTTTCCTCACAGCTGGGATGCATTGCAGTTCATAAGATCCGTTGAGTTCAAAATGATTCTACCTCGTTTATTTCTCCTGTCCTTCTCCAAATTACACACAAATCTCTGCCAGTCGTGCAATAAACCCTAGTCTTCTTTAGAGCAGGCTTTTCATCAAAAGATAATCCCATGTATTATTGTACAAAAACTATACTTGCTTGCAAAGTAATCCCATTCTTCACTTAATTTTCCTTATAAATTACTTCTCCTTCATTCCAATCAACTTTCCCCGGATTTTACCAATGACCTACAGAACAAAGGCAATGTTTATCACAGCGGGTATGTAACATATGCGAAGTCTGCACATTCTCCCTGTGACCATGTGGGTCTGCCGTCCTCCCACATTCCAAAGTCGCGCAGGTTTTTAGGTTAACTGGGTTCTGTAATTCGCCCCTGGAATATAGGATGCAAAAGTGGGATTACATGGAATGAGTCTGAACGGGTGATCAATGGTCAGTGCGGACTCGGTGGGCCGAAGGGCCTGTTCCCATGCCATAGCTCTAAACTAAAATCTAATCTAGCGCAGTACATCTTTTTGTACAAGGCATTGGTGAACAAATGGGTTCTGTAATTTGCGCCCGATTATAGGAATAACAAAATAGGATGCAAAGGAGATTTACTAGAATGGCCTGGGTTTCACATGGTTAAGAGAAAGGTCTGAATAAGGGTCTTTATCAATGGAGCGCAGAAGGTTAAGGGGGGACTTGATAGAGGTCTTTAAAATGATGAGGGGATAGACAGAGTTGAGGGACAAAGCTTTTCCCATGCCAATAGGGAAGATTCAAACAAGAGGACATAACTAAAATTACTAAAGGGGGAACTCTAGCAGGGTGTGGAATGACAGTGCTTGGTGGAGGCAATCATGGGTAATTTAAAAAATAGACAGGCATATGGATGGCAAGAGAATGGAATGGCATGAGTGCAGGCAGGTGGGAGTAGGCCATTCGGCACGGACTTCGAACCCTGTTTCCGCCTGTAATTCATATGTGATCAATTGCTGAATCATAGACAATAGGTCAGGAGTAGGCCATTCGTTCGAACTAATGTGATCATGGCTGATCATCCCCATTCCTGCCTTCTCCCCATATCCCCTGACTGCTATCTTTAAGAGCCCTATCTAGCTCTCACTTGAAAGCATCCAGAGAACCCGCCTCCACCACCCTCTAAGGCAGATAATTCCACAGACTCACCACTCTCTGTGAGAAAAAGTGTTTCCTCGTCTCCGTTCTAAATGGCTGACTCCTTATTCTTAAACAGTGGCCCCTGGTTCTGGACTTCCCCAACATCGGGAAAATGTTTCCTGCCTCTAGCGTGTCCAAACCCTTAACAATCTTATATGTTTCAATGAGATCTTCGCTCATCCTTCTAAACTCCAGAGTGTACAAGCCCAGGTGCTCCATTCTCTCAGCATATGACAGTCCCGCCATCCCAGGAATTAACCTTGTAAACCTACGCTGCACTCCCTCAATAGCAAGAATGTCCTTCCTCAAATTAGGGGACCAAAACTACACACAATACTTCAGGTGTGGTCTCACTAGGGCTCTGTACAAATGCAGAAGAACCTCTTTGCTCCTATATTCGATTCCTCTTGTTATAAAAGCCAACATGCCATTCGCTTTCTTCACTGCCTGCTGTACGTGCATGCTTACTTTCATAGACTGATGTACAAGGATCCCCAGACCCCGTTGTACTTCCCCTTTTCCCAACTTGATGCCATTTAGATAGTAATCTGCTTTCCTGTTTATGCTAACAACATTCTTGCTATCTACCAAGGAAGTTAATAATATAAACACCCCCCAAATATCCAGAGTCCTGAGGTATGGATGCACCGTAATAAATAAGAGTACTAAAATCAGAGAAAATGCAAGATGATAAACAAAAGAAAATGGGAGGAATCACACTATGTAGCTGGAATATAAGGGGTATTAATGAACCAATTAAAAGGGGCAAAATACTAGCTCAGTTGAAATCATATAACACGGACATTACTTTTCTACAAGAAATGCACCTTAAACATCAAGATCAGATGAGATTGAGGGCGAATTGGATAGGCCAAACATTTCACTCCTCATATACTTCGAAATCCAGAGGCACCGCAATTATTATTCGCAAAGGAATACCATTCAAATCAAACCCTAAATATCACACCAATACGATTTCAGATCACTCCCCGCTAACTTTTGTTTTAAAATTGGAAGGAATGTCTACGAACAAATCGTTCTGGAGGTTTAACTCGCAAATTCTGAAAGACCCACAAGGGAGTATATATCTAAAAAAACAGATGGATCTATTTTTTGAGACAAATGATACACCAGATATATCGCCCACTTTATTATGGGAATCCTTCAAAGCATTTATTAGAGGAGTCATTATCTCGTATAAAGCTTTTCAAAACAAAAAGAATAAGAATGAACAAAGACAATTAGAAGAACAAATCAGACAACTAGATATAGATAATGCCCAAGATCCAACTATGGATAAACATAATACAATTTTAATTCTGAAATTTAAGCTAAATAAATTATTATCAGAGAAGATTATAAGATTATTCCAAATTATAAAACAAGAACATTTCGAATTTGGGGATAAACCCCATAAACTTTTGGCCAACTGAAAAAACGAGAAAAAGATCATGCAATTTTAAAGATTAAATCAGACAGAGGGGAATTATTAACACTACCTAATGATATCAATAAAAGATTTGCTCAATATTACAAGAATTTATACACATCAAAAACGCTAATAGACAATAATAAGTTTCAGAATTTTTGGACAATTATAACCTTCCAAAACTTGAACTGAAGGAACAAGAGGAACTGGGAGCACAAATTACATCTAAGGAAATAGAAGACACAATAAACTCACTTAAGAACGGAAAAACACCAGGACCAGACGGATTTAGTAATTAATTTTATAAATGTTTTTACGACATAGTTACACCACGTCTACAGAAAATGTATACATATGCTTTTAAAGAACAAATCTTACCTGAAACACTAGCAGAATCAACGATCAAATTAATACTTAAAAAAGATAAAGATATAGAAGAACCAGGCTCATATAGAGCTATTGCTTTGTTAAATACGGATCAAAAAATATTAGCGAAAATACTAGCTAGAAGACTAAGTCAATATGTTAGTAAATTAATAAATGAGGATCAAACAGGATTTATACCTAAGAGACATTCATTTAATAACCTGAGACGTCTGTTTAACATAATGCACTCTCACAAACCTCAAGAACAAGCGTTATCTATCATTTCATTGGACGCAGAAAAAGCGTTTGATCAAGTAGAATGGGATTATATGATTAAAGTATTGCAAAAATTTCAAATGGGAGAGAGCTTCATCGCATGGATAAAATTATTATATAACAAACCCACGGCTAGAATATTAACTAATAATATACTATCTACGAAATTCCAATTAACAAGGGGCAATAGACAAGGATGTTCATTATCACCGCTGTTATTTGCTCTGGTAATTGAACCTTTAGCAGAAAAAATTAGAACACACCCAGATATTTACGGTTATAATACTAAATATTCAAATAACAAAATATCCTTATATGCAGACGATGTATTACTATATATCACAAAACCCCAAATCAGTATACCAAACATATTAAATCTAATTGAGGACTTTGGATCTTTCTCAGGATACAGAATAAACTGGAACAAAAGTGAAATTATGTCGATAAAACCGAAAGACTCAACACATCTTTTGAAAATCCCCTTTAAAATAGCCACAGAAAAATTTAAATATTTAGGAATTGAAATCACTAGAAATTATCACGCTATGTTTAACGCCAATTATAGCCCCTTACTTAAGAAACTAAATAATCTAATTAAATTCTGGAAAACGCTCCCGATGTCTTTAATAGGTCGAATAAATGCTATAAAAATGATCTTTTTACCACAAATCCTATATATATTTCAATCAATTCCAATATATCTTCCAAAAAAGTTTTACAAACAACTACTCAGACATTACAAATTTTATATGGGATTACAAATCCCACAGAATACAAAGAGCACACCTCAGTAAATCAAAAGAGATGGGTGGTCTAGCACTCCCTAACTTTATGTACTATAATTGGGCAGTAAATTTTAAAAATATGATTCACCTGCTGGACAACTCTGCCCAGCAGGTGGATTGGATTGTAATGGAGAGAGAGGACTGCTCTCCGTGTAATACAGGAGCGACTCTCCTCTCACCAATGAATATGAATAACAAAAATTATAATAAAAATCCAATGATACATAGTACAATTAGAACTTGGAAACAAATAAAACAGAATCTAAAATTAAGAAATCTATCTCTTTTAATGCCAATAGTCAATAACCCGTCGTTTAAACCCTCAATTATAGATAAATCATTTACACAATGGGAAAGAATGGGAATCAAAACAGTCGGAGACTTGTATGAATTAGGAAAATTATTATCATTTCAACAATTACAACTGAAATATAATTTGAAAAATAATCAATATTTTAAATATCTTCAAATCCGTGACTATCTGAAAAAATACACAAAAGACTATTATAAGATGTCCCCAGACTTATTGGATGAAGCCATGAAGACAAAGGCTGAATCAGCAAATCTAATATCATACTTATACAACATTATTTTAAATATAGAAATACCTACAACCGATGGTATTAGAAGAGACTGGGAACAAGAACTAGCTATAAAAATTTCAAAATAGAGCTGGGATAAACACTTACTATATGTGCATAAATGCTCGATCAACGTACGACATACTCTAATCCAATATAAAACATTACATAGACTATATTATTCAAAAACTAAAATAAATAAACTTTTCCCCAATGTCTCACCCATTTGTGATAAACGTCAGTCACAAGAAGCTACCATAGCGCACTCTTTTGTTTTCTGTATAAAAATTAAAAAATTCTGGAACAAAATGTTTGAAATCTTCACAAAATTATTTAAAATAAAACTTGTACCAAAAGCAGAATGGATCATTTTTGAAATATCGGAAGGTAACCACGAATTAAATGTGTTTCAAAAGAACTTACTTTTAATTACGGGCTAATAATGGGAAAAAAGCTTATACTCAAATTTTGGAAAAATGCTCCAATGCCAACAATAAAAATGTGGATTTCAAACATGTTCGAAACACTACACTTGGAAGAGATGAGACTCCTCCTAGCAGGCAAAGCAGATCACTTCCAAAAGACGTGGTCTGCATTTATGGAACTATTACAAGCATAAGGTGCAATAGTAATTTAAAATATAAATGGTACCAGGATCTGGTAACGGGGGGTATAAAATATATATTTTTTAAAAACACGGTTGGTATATCCTTTTTTGCGGAGTTTTGTGTTACAATAGCGATTGTTTTTCCTTTTTTTTCTTTTCTTTCTAGGGTCTTATTTCCTTTCTTTACTTCCTTCTCTAATTTCTTCCCCAAGGGGCTTTCTTCTCCCAACACTTTCCTGCACCTTCACGATTCTTGCTCACTTTCCTTACTTCGTTTATTTCTACCTTTTTTAAAGCTCGAAAAACGAAGTGGTACAACAAATGTAATAATATTTATGTGATGTGTATTACTGTCATTTACTGTACTTCTAATTAAAAAAAAAATAATAATAATAAAAATAAAAAAAAAGAGTTTGGACACGCTAGAGGCAGGAAACAACTCTGGAAGTGGCGGCGCTGTTGAACAGCTGCGGCTCGCCTGCAGTCCGTCTGTTTTTACTTTTTTTGTTGTTGTTTTTTTGTTTTGTTTTAGTTAAATTTTAGTTTATTAGGTTGTGTTATGGGGGGGGGGGGGGGGTGAAACATGTTTTTTTGTCTCTTCCTTCGGGGGAATGCGACTTTTTCTTGTCGTATCTCCCTTCTCTGCCTCCGTCTGCGCTGAGGCCTAATGGCAGAGCTGGCGGTCTCCAACTGCGACCGACCTCGAGGCTCTGGAGGCAGAGCCAGCCAGGACTTACAACACGAGGCTGGCCGTCTTCGGGGCTGAGGCGGCGGCGGCCCGACTCGCTGATGCGGCGTTCCAGCTTTCGGCAGCGGCCCGAGTCAGAGCTGTTGCAGCGGGACTCGGAGCTGAGGCTGCGGGACTCGGAGCTGAGGCAGCGGGACTTGGAGCTGGGGCAGCGGGACTCGGAGCTGAGGCTGCGGGATTCGGAGCTGGGGCAGCGGGACTCGGAGCTGATGCAGCGGCCCGGGGCTGGGGCAGCGGGACTCGGAGCTGAGGCTGTGGGATTTGGAGCTGATGCAGCGGCCCGGGGCTGGGGCAGCGGGATTCGGAGCTGGGGCAGCGGGATTCGGAGCTGGGGCAGCGGGACTCGGAGCTGAGGCAGCGGTGGCCCTACTCGCTGAGGCAGCGTTCCACTTTCGGCAGCGGCCCGACTCGGAGCTGAGGCTGTGGCGGGCCGACTCGACTCGGAGGAGCGGAGACGGCCTTCCGGCTTTCAGCAGCGGCGACATCACCACGGAGGTCCACTGGACTGGAGGGCGGCATCTTCGGCCTGGATCGCCTCAGCGCAGAGGGAGTACAAGGAGGGAAGAGACAGAGACTAAGACTTTTGCCTCCATCACAGTGAGCAGCTGCTTGGTGAACTCACTGTGGTGGATGTTAATTTGTGTTTATTGTATGTTTTGTTATTTATTATTATTGTGTATGACTGCAGGCAACAAACGTTTGTTCAGACCGAAAGGTCTGAATGACAATAAAGGAATCAAATCAAATCAAATCAAATCAAAGTGGATAACCTCACATTTATCCACATTAAACTGCATCTGCCATGCATCTGCCCACTCCCCCAACCTGTCCAAGTCACCCTGCATTCTCATAGCATCCTCCTCACAGTTCACACTGCCATCCAGCTTTGTGTCATCTGCAAATTTGCTAATGTTACTTTGAATCCCTTCATCCAAATCATTGCTGTATATTGTAAATAGCTGCTGTCCCAGCACCGAGCCTTGCGGTACCCCACTAGTCACTGCCTGCCATTCTGAAAGGGACCCGTTAATCCCTACTCTTTGTTTCCTGTTTGCCAACCACTTCTCTATCCATGTGAGCACTCTACCCCCAATACCATGTGCCCTAATTTTGCCCACTAATCTGCTGTGGGACCTTATCAACTGCTTTCTGAAAGTCCCGGTACACTACATCCACTGGCTCTCCCTTGTCCATTTTCCTAGTTACATCTTCAAAAAATTCCAGGAGATTAGTCAAGCATAATTTCCCCTTCATAAATCCATGCTGACTTGGACCGATCCTGTTACTGCTATCCAAATGTTCGGCTATTTCATCTTTTATAATTCACTTCTAGCTTTGTCGCTATGCCATTCAAAAGATTAGATTAAGTTGTTGGAGATGGCCACTGCCTGGCACTAAGGTTCCTTGCCACTTATTGCCCACATGGGAGGAAATCCCGGGTGGGATGGGTGGTCCGCATCCCTCCCATGTTTTCAGAGGTGGGGGACAATCCCCCTCATGTTTTGTAATCTGGATTTTGAAATTGGGTGAAAAAAAATCTATTAAAATCTCTGCTTTCCGTGAGACAGTGGGGGTGTCACAGTTAAGCGCTTGTTAAATGTCTCTATTTACATCGTATTAACATGATGTGTCACCAATTGTGTTTTAACCTTCAATTATACCTGAAGGTATTCACGGAGAATTTCTTAAAGCTGTCTGATGCGGGTACAATTAGCATTTAAACTAATTAGATATATTGGTGGATTGGAAATATTTAAACAGGTATTGGATTTAAATGGGTCAGGTCATTCAGGGCTCCAGTCGAACGGGTTTCCTGGCTGGCTTGCAGGTAAGTCCCTCATTCACAGTCACTCATGTTATTTAGTATTTTTTCCCCATCTCTCTCTGTCTCTCTCTCTCCCCCCTCTCCAATGCTGGTTCTGTTTGCCTTTATTGGCCTCAGTTTTATTTGTTTAAGTGTTGTTTATCACATTGTAGTTTATGAAAGATTCAAGCAGGTGTGTGTGTGCGTGTGTATGTGTGTGTGTGTGCGCATGTGTGTGTGTGTGTGTGTGTGTGTGTGTGTGTGTGTGTGCGTGTGTGTGTGTGTGTGCGCGTGTGTGTGTGTGTGTGTGTGTGTGTGTGTGTGTGTGTGTGTGTGTGTGTGTGTGTGTGTGCGTGTGTATGTGTGTGTGTGTGCGTGTGTGTGTGTGTGTGTGTGTGTGTGTGTGTGTGTGTGTGTGTGTGTGTGCGTGTGTGTGTGTGTGTGTGTGTGTGTGTGTGTGTGTTGTGCGCGTGTGTGTGTGTGTGTGTGTGCGTGCGCGCGTGCGTGCGCGTGCGTGTGCGTGTGCGTGTGCGTGTGTGCGTGCGCGTGTGTGTGTGCGTGTGCGTGTGCGTGTGCGTGTGTGCGTGTGCGTGTGCCTGTGCCTGTGCCTGTGCGTGTGCGTGTGTGCGTGTGCGTGTGTGTGTGTGTGCAGCCACCAAGAAATTGTGCCCCCCCCCCCCCCCCCCCCCGCTCTCTCTTGAAAGTATCCAGAGAACCGGCCTCCACCCCCCCTCTGAGGCAGAGAATTCCACAGACTCACAACTCTCTGTGAGAAAAAGTGTGTCCTCCTCTACGTTCTAAATAATAATAATAATAATAATAATAATAATAATAATAATACATTTTATTTATGGGCGCCTTTCAAGACACCTTACAAAAAATTTAGCAGGTAGAGGAAAACCATGTAAGGGGAATGAAATAAATAGTAGAGACATGACTAGTACAATGGCTTACCCCTTATTCTTAAACTGTGGCCCCTGGTTCTGGACTCCCCCAACATCGGGAACATGTTTCCTGGCTCCAGAGTGTCCAAACCATTAACAATCTAATATGTTTCAATAAGATCCCCTCCTATCCTTCTAAACTCCAGAGTGTACAAGCCCAGCCGCTCCATTCCTCAAATTAGGGGACCAAAACGGCACACAATATTCCAGGTGTGGTCTCACTAGAGCTCTGTACAACTGCAGAAGGACCTCTTTGCTCATATAGTCGACTCCTCTTGTTATAAAGGCCAACATGCCATTTGCTTTCTTCACTGCCTGCTCTACCTGCATGCTTACTTTCATTGACTGATGAACAAGGATCCCATGTCCACACAAAAATAATGTCTAGGTCATGCTGCATGTAGACATGGGCTGCTTGACTTGTTGGATTGTAAATGGGACAATGCAGTCACTAATAAACATTCAATTTCTGATCATAAGATCGAAGGTCTTTGATGACGCAGTTGATGACCATTTATAAAATACAGGGTTTGTTTTGCAGAAGCACAGATAATGAATGCATTGCCAGTGAATAAGTACTTTACCCATGTGTGGAAAGTGTGAAATTTGCCTTGACACTTGGGGGCAGAAGCCTGTCTATGCAGATCAATTGATTTTGCCAGTGGTAGTCAAGCATGTCATTGCCACTTTATTCAACGGCGTTTAATGTTGGCATTTTCCAATTAAATTATAATGACTATCTGGCACATTTACCTTCAACGCTCTTTCCATAGACAGACAATTAGTAGGTAATTTCTGAACTGAAATGGTAGTCTGCGTGAGACTTGGAGGCACATTTGTTTTTCCCTCACACTGTGTCCTTTTTTTCTACTTAACATTAGTGGGGATTTGTTTTCTTATTCAATGTGTAAAACATAAATAATATTTAATGTCACTATTATTGCTCCTGATAGATCTCTGGACTGACAAATCCATTTTTTATTTTCAACCACTCTCCCTTTACACTGAAAATAAATATGATTCAGGTCTTTTTTATTTTAAAAAATATTTGTTTGAACCTTCCCTTCATGTACATATTGCAAAGTGGAAAGGTGTATCTGTGCAATGAGAATGGAGTTTCATGCATTCCAGTGTTTCATTGTGTTATCTGAACAGGGTTACGTGTCATTTCCCTCACTTCTTGGCTTGTGCTCAATTTAGAAGATTGAGGGGGGATCTTATAGAAACTTACAAAATTCTTAAGCGGTTGGACAGGCTAGATGCAGGAAGATTGTTCCAGATGTTGGGGAAGTCCAGAACAAGGGGTCACAGTTTAAGGATAAAGGGGAAATCTTTTAGGACTGACATGAGAAAAACATTTTTTACACAGAGAAATCTCTGGAATTCCCTGCCATAGAAGGTAGTTGAGGCCAGTTCATTGGCTATATTTAAGAGGGAGTTAGATGTGGCCCTTGTGGCTAAAGGGATCAGGGGGTATGGAGAGAAGGCAGGTACAGGATACTGAGTTGGATGATCAGCCATGATCATATTGAATGGCGGTGCAGGCTCGAAGGGCCAAATGGCCTACTCCTGCACCTATTTTCTATGTTTCTATGTTTCTTTTAAATGCTGTACATTGGAGTTTGCTGTACATAAATTTACTTTTAGCTTTCCGACATAACAACAGTAATTACCCCTGCAGATATAATTAATTTGCTGTAAAGAACTTTTGAACATTCAAAAATGGGCGTGAGAAGTGATTATATGAATACACCCTTTCTTTTCTTTGCCAGATCACGAGAAAAACTGCTGCGGAAAATGTTATCCATGCATCAAGAAAACGGGACTTTTGGTTCACTCCACCGATGCAATCAACAAGTACCCTTCTATATTAGTGCCATTTTCAAGAGAGAGTTAGACATGGCTCTTAGGGCTAACAGAATCAAGGGATATGTGGAGAAAGCAGGAATGGGGTACTGATTTTGGATGATCAGCCTAGATCATATTGAATGGTGGCACTGGCTCTAGGTCGAATGGCCTACTCCTGCACATATTTTCTATGTTTCTATTTCCCAACACTTGGTCCATTGCCTCCTAAGGCCTGCTGATTCATAGAAACATAGAGACATAGAATAGGTGCAGAAGGAGGCCATTCGGCCCTTCAAGCCAGCACCGCCATTCATTGTGATCATGGCTGATCATCCCCAATCAATAATCCGTGCCTGCCTTCTCCCCATATCCCTTGATTCCACTAACCCCTAGAACTCTATCTAACTCTCTCTTAAATCCATTCAGTGATTTGGCCTCCACTGCCCTCTGTGGCAGGGAATTCCACAAATTCACAATTCTCTGGGTGAAAAAGATTTTTTCTCACCTCAGTCTTAAATGACCTCCCCTTTATTCTAAGACTGTGGCCCCTGGTTCTGAACTCGCCCAACATTGGGAAAATTTTTCCTGCATCTAGCTTGTCCAGTCCTTTTATAATTTTATATGTTTCTATAAGATCCCCCTCGTCCTTCTAAACTCCAGTTGAAAAACCTACTCTTTTCAATCTTTCCTCGTATGACAGTCCCGCCATCCCAGGGATCAATCTCGTGAACCTATGCTGCACTGTCTCAATCACAAGGATGTCCTTCCTCAAATTAGGAGACCAAAACTGTACACAATACTCCAGATGTGGTCTCACCAGAGCCCTATACAACTGCAGAAGAACCTCTTTACTCCTATACTGAAATCCTCTTGCTATGAAGGCCGAAATTCCATTTGCTTTATTCACTGCCTGCTGTACCTGCACGCCAACTTTCAGTGACTGGTGTACAAGGACACCCAGGTCTTGCTGTACCTCCCCCTTACCTAACCTAACCCCATTGAGATAATAATCTGCCCCCTTGTTTTTGCCACCAAAGTGGATAACCTCACATTTATCTATATTACTAGACTAAGTGGGACCCGTTGGGTCCCAGCATCACACAGGACGGCTGGTCACCCAACGCAATATACCACCTCTCCACCAATTCCAATATTGCTGGCCAGAGGGGGGGGAGGGGGGGTGGCTTTCTGTTGCGCTAGTATTGGTGTTGTGAGCTGGAGGGACTGGTTTCCAGAGGGCTAGTATGTACATTGTGGGCCAAATGGATTCTTGGGCTGGCAGCTCAGTCACTGGGGCCAGGCAGCTCAGTCTCTGAGGCCTGGCAGTACAGTCACTCAGACCTGGCAGGCTGGCAGCTGTGAAACTGCCAGAAATTCTGCTCAAAACAGGTGACAGACTCTGTGAGAGAGAAGGGGGAGAGGATGGACTGAATGGATTATTTGGCTGGCAGTTCAGTCACTTACGGCTGGTGGGCTGGCAGTTGACTTACTCACTGCTGGTGGACTGGCAGTGCAGTCACTCACAGCTGGTGGGATGGCAGTTCAATCACTGAGAGCTGGTGGACTGGCAGTTCACTTACTCATGGCTGGAGGGCTGGCAGTGCAGTCACTCACGGCTGGTGGGCTGGCAGTTCAGTCACTCACAGCTGATGGGCTGGCAGTATCCTTTAAAAAATCGCAAACCGTACGTGGGTTTTGAATTACATTTTACTCAGATGCAAGCCAAGGAATGGCATAATTGTTAGCTGTTAATTGGACATAATCAACCTCAGCAAATTGACAATATCCTATTGAAAGGGAGTGGGTGTTTAAGTTGTCAGGACATTTTATTATTTGCCAAAATATACATCTCAATAGCATAATGTAGAAAACTTACTATTCCACACACCACTCATAAGTCTGGAGATTTTTTTTAATGATAAATTTAGCTTCAGAAGCGTTTTCTTTTTGCATGTAAAAACCCACTTCAGAACCATGGGCAATTTTAAAATGTTACAGCCAGATTTATCACCTGAAACTTTTTAGATACCAAAGGAATCAAGAAAAACACAAATAATGCGTTACTGTTGATGAAATGCAGTGAGGAAACGCGATAATTCCCAATATTTTCAATCTCGATATCTGCACGGCCAATGTTCACCAAACACTTTAGCTGTTGTTGTCCCTTCAGCTCTCGCTTCTCTTTACCTTCATTTCGCTTCACTTTTGCAATTCTGAAGTAGGATACATGTCTCTCACGCTTACCCCGACTTCCACAATTATTTACAGCCCCAAAAATTCACCATTTTGACGGTTTTTAACAGGTGGGAAAGTACGCGTTTCATGCATTAACAACATATACCAGAAGCTGCGATGTTCTTCAGATGGATTGAGCGGTTCCGTTCGTCAAGCTCTTTCACCTGGAGACCTTACGTGCAACCCCCCTATACACACACACAGACTCTCAGACACACACTCTCACACATAGACACACACACACAGACTCACTCACACACAGACCCAGACACACACACACACACACACACAGACTCACACACAGACTCACTCACACACAACCGATACTAAAATGCCAAGTAACTTCAGAACGTAAACCGAATGATTCAAACGTTCAAAGCCTCCTGTTGAGGCTGCTGCTGAAGCAAAAATGTGCTTTAAATAACGTCCGACAAACACACTCACCATAGACAGAGCAGTAAGATTGCTTGAATTATTCAACGACGTCTTCACTCTGTGCCTTCTGCAGTCAGTGCCATCTTGCCACGTACTGGAAATGACGCACTCAGCCCCACCTTGCCGCCAACCGGAAATGATGTCATCAGCGCCATCTTGCCACTAAGCGGAAGTCATGGAATGAGCGCCAATCTTGCAATTAAACACAGTCCTGATCTAATAAAATGTTTATTCACGCTTTATCCATGAAAACTGAGAGCCCTTTAAAAGCCAAGCCAATTGGGCAAAAACACTTTGCAAGCCAACAAACCACATTTGCTGAAAGCCCTTTAAAAAGCCAAGCCAATTGGGAAAAAACACTTTGCAAGCCAACAAACCACATTTGCTGAAAGCCCTTTAAAAAGCCAAGCCAATTGGGTGAAAACACTTTGCAAGCCAACAATACACATCTGCTGAAAGCCCTTTAAAAAGCCAAAAAGTCAATTGGGCAAAAACACTTTGCAAGCCAACAAAACACATTTGCTGAAAGCCCTTTAAAAAGCCAATTGGGCAAACACTTTGCAAGCAACAAACACATTTTCTGAAAACCACATCCCGGGGACTCACCGTGGAGTTCAGTGTTATTCGCAGCTCTGAGAACCGTGACCCTCTCGCTTCCTCCGTCTGGCAGTGACTGAGTGAGCCACGACACTTCCGGGTTTTATAGTCTCTCCTCCCTGCCATCAGCGGGGGCAGCAGAGAGAATGGCAAAACATTTTTAAACATTAATATCTCTCTGATTTTTCATTGATGGGAAAAATCCTCCAGTCCAGTCCGGCGGAGGGAGGGCTCTGAGCGAGGTCAAGTCAAGTCAAGTCACATTTATTTATATAGCACATTTAAAAAACAACTCTTGTTGGCCAAAGTGCTTTACATTTGTTATAAGAGTAGCACAACAAAACAGACTGCATACATATATCCATGTAGCCCTCACTCAGTGGACGTCAGGAAAGGCTTGGGAGTAGAGATAAGTCTTTAGTCTTGACTTAAAAGAGTGGATGGAGGGGGCAGTTCTGATGGGAAGGGGGATGCTGTTCCACAGTCTAGGGGCTACAACCGCAAAGGCGCGGTAACCCCTCAGCTTATGCCTAGACCGTGGGATATTCAGCAACCCCAAGTCGGCTGATCTGAGGGGCCTGGAGGTGGAGTGGTGGGTGAGAAGACTTTTTATGTAGGTGGGTGCAAGCCCATTGAGGGTTTTGTAGACATGGAGGAGTATCTTGAAGTTTATACGGAACCGCACAGGGAGTCAGTGGAGAGAGGCCAGGATCGGGGTGATGTGGTCCCTTTTTCGGGTGCCCGTCAGGAGGTGGTCAAAAATGGCGGCCGTAAGTGGCGGCGTTCTCTCGGATATCACAAAACAGTAAGTCAAAAGCGGTCAAGATCTTAGTTTTAGTAATATAGATACTGCATCTGCCACGCATCTGCCCATTCACTCAATCTGTCAAGGTCACCCTGCAACCTCCTAACATCCTCTTCATAGTTCACACTGCCACCCAGCTTTGTGTCATCCGCAAACTTGCTAGTGTTGCTCCTAATTCCCTCTTCCAAATCATTAATATATATGGTAAACAGTTGCGGCCCCAACACCGAGCCTTGCGGCACTTCTGCCTGCCATTCTGAAAAGGACCCGTTCACACCTACTCTTTGCTTCCTGTCTGCCAACCAATCTTCTATCCATGTCAACACCCGACCCCCAATACCATGTGCTCTAATTTTAGTCACCAGTCTCCCGTGCGGGACCTTATCAAAGGCTTTCTGAAAGTCTAGATACATTACATCCACTGGCACCCCTTCATCCATTTTACTTGTCATATCCTCAAAAAATTCCAGAAGATTAGTCAAGCATGATTTCCCTTTCATAAACCCATGCTGACTTGGACTAATCCTTTTACTGCTATCCAAATGCCCCATTATTACCTCTTTAATAATTGACTCCAGCATCTTTCACACCACCAAAGTCAGGCTAACTGGTCTGTAATTCCCCGTTTTCTCTCTCGCTCCTTTCTTGAAAAGGGGGATAACATTAGCTATCCTCCAATCCACAGGAACTGATCCTGAATCTATTGAACATTGGAAAATGATCACCAATGCGTTCACTATTTCTATAGCCACCTCCCTGAGGACCCTGGGATGCAGACCATCAGGCCCAGAGGATGTATCATCCTTCAGTCCCATTAGCCTACCCAATACTATTTCTCATCTAATGAAAATGTATTTCAGTTCCTCCTTAGATCTTCTGTCCTCCAGTACTTCTGGGAGATTGTTTGTGTCTTCCTTAGTGAAGACAGATCCGAAGAACCTGTTCAACTCTTCCGTCATTTCCTTGTTCCCCATAATAATTTCACTCCCGTCTGCATTCAAGGGACCCAGATTTGACTTTGCTAGTCTTTTACCCTTAACATATCTAAAGAAGCTTTTACTGTCCTTCTTTATATTCCTGGCCACCTTCCCTATTCATGTTTCTGTTCAAATCTCTTTCAATAGAGAAATGCTCCCTTTGAAAAACACTGGGTGATCTTCAGTCAAACTTTTCCAGTCACCAAGTTCAATGAGCGTGGTTAGTAGAATAGAGACTCGACATTGTTGGAGGGTGAAAAAGAGTGCCTTAAATGATATGCTTAATCTGACATCGAAAGAAATGAAAGTTATAACCACGCCAAGACATATATTATCCAAATCATTAGAATCTGACATTTAATTAGAACACTTCCTGCTCTCAGCTCCTCGCTAATGTTTCATACTCAAGGGTTATTAAGGGAAGATGAATTTTAGGTATCATTTTCAATTACTTTTTCCTATTAAAGGGGTATGATATTCTCCCGTAATTTCCCCCCAAATGATAATACGATGCAGATTTCTGTTCTTTAGGTTTCTACTTTTATACAATTAATATACATATGAGTGTAAAACTATTTTTGGTGGTTGTGACTAGTGCTGATGCTACTCAGTGAGGATTTTGAACCAAAATAACCACAATAACAACAACAGAATTCAGAAATACAGGGGACAAAAGTGCATTGTCATTAAATGTATTAATCAGTTAGAATGTCCCCCCGGATCCTGACCAAATTTTACCGCTGTACCAGAGAGAGTATCCTGACCACCTGCTTCACGGTATGGTACAGCAGCTGCACTGCTGCGGACAGGAAGGCACTACAACGGGTGGTGAAAACCGCGCAGCACATCATCGGTGCCCCGCTCCCTGCCATGGATGCCCTCCACCGAAAACGGTGTCTGAGACGGGCTGGGAAGATCATCAAAGACCCCTCACACCCCAACCATGGACTGTTTGCCCTCCTCCCATCAGGGAGGCGGTACAGGAGCCTCAGGTCACGTACTAGTAGGATGAGGAACAGCTTCTACAACAATACAATCACATTGCTGAACTCGGAGTCCCGCCGATAGATTTCTCCAGTCTCTCCGTCCACATTGTTTAATTATTCTGTATTTTTTGATTATTCTGTATCTTCTCTCTTTCTATTTTTTTAAAATTTCTTTATGCACAACTACTACGGACTGACGCAAAACTGCATTTTGTTGTACTCGTATTTGTGCGATGACATTAAAGTTGAATTGAATTGAATTGAAATATGTTTTAAAAATAGCAACAAAATGGACATTTAGCAGCTTTTAGCAATGTGGAAGCAAATTATTCATTTTCTGCATTGATTTATTCAATTTCAATTCACAGATTAGGCTCCCACATATATAAAAGCTGAAAATGGTGGAAATATTCAAAGGGTCACTTAACATCCATAGGAAGTTGCAACGTAAGATCATCAGTCTTCAATATATCGTTTTCTCCCTCCACATGATGCCTGACCTGCAGCTTGCTTCCAGCATTTTCAAGTTTGATTTCCGATTTCTAAACTGTCAGAACATTCTTCCCTCTCTACTTCTGCCTGCATCATAAAACGTGTAAAAAATCTAGATGATGACATGAATGATGCTATGTTTACATAAAGCTTCTTTAAGCTGAATAAAGAGTTTTTAGCGATGGAGAAGGGGAAATTCACTTGGAAATGTTTTAATTATTCCCAGGAACGACCAGATCTTCCCAATGAAATGAACTACAGAGACAAAGCATCGATACTCAGAACTGACACAAGATCAATATAATCTTGTAGAATCATAAATTGAACATGCCCAGGAACAAACCTGCCAGGAAATTGGCAATCTGTGGCTATTGCTGAACCACAGGGTCTTTGCTGTTTGTGATATATACATATTGATGATATGATGCAGGGTATCGACCTGAAGCATTGACCACCAAACATATTCCACTTGCTGCTTGGTGCACTGAGTTCCTCTGGCAGATTCTATCATTCTCTGGATTCCAGCATCTGAAGTTTCTTGTGTCACCATGATTATTAAGTTTGCAGGTGACAAGGGTTATTGCATTTGCAGGTGATCCAAGGGCAGCACAGTGGCAGAGCAGTAGAGCTGCTGCCTCAGCGCCAGAGTCCTGACGTCCGAGAGTCCGCTGGTCTCTTGGACTCGTGCTAGAGTCATGAGTTCGATCCTGACTACGGGTGTTTGTCTGTACATTTGTACGTTCTCCCTGTGACCTGCATGGGTCTTCGGATTCCTCCTACATTCCAAAGACGTACATGTCTGTCGGTTAATTGGCTCGGTAAAATTGTAAATATCTCCTAGTGTGTGTATAATAATGTTAGTGTGCTAGTCGGCAAGGACTTGATTGGCCAAAGGGCCCGTTTCCGCACTGTATCTCTTAAACTAAACTAAACAAAATATGAACATTTGTGGTGTTATGAATCGCAAGGAGGTTTAACTAAGACAGCATCAGGATTTAACTCAGTTGGAAAGTGGGAATGGGTGTCAACGGATGGAATTTTATCCTGACAAGTGCAAGTTGATACATTTTCAGATTCAGATTCAGATTCAGATTCAGATTCAATTTTAATTGTCATTGTCAGTGTAAAGTACAGAGACAACGAAATGCATTTAGCATCTCCCTGGAAGAGCGACATAGCAAACGATTTGAATAAATAATAATAAGTGTCCGGGGGGGGGGGTGGCGATTGGCAGTCACCGAGGTACGTTGTTGAGTAGAGTGACAGCCGCCGGAAAGAAGCTGTTCCTCGACCTGCTGGTTCGGCAACAGAGAGACCTGTAGCGCCTCCCGGATGGTAGGAGGGTAAACAGTCCATGGTTGGGGTGAGAGCAGTCCTTGGCGATGCTGAGCGCCCTCCGCAGACAACACTTGCTTTGGACAGACTCAATGGAGGGGAGCGAGGAACCGGTGATGGGTTGGGCAATTTTCAACACCCTCTGCAATGCCTTCCGGTCAGAGACAGAGCAGTTGCCATACCATACTGTGATGCAGTTGGTAAGGATGCTCTCGATGGTGCAGCGGTAGAAGTTCACCAGGATCTAAGGAGACAGGAAGAAGAGACGCTGATGAGCCTTCTTGATCAGAGTAGAGGTATTGTGGGTCCAAGAGAGGTTATCGGAGATGTTGACTCCCAGGAACCTGAAGCTAGAAACACGTTCCACCTCCGTCCCGTTAATGTGGATGGGGGTGTGCGTGCCGCCTCTGGACTTCTTGAAGTCTACAATGAGCTCCTTGGTCTTCTTGGAGTTAAGGGCCAGGTTGTTGTCAGCGCACCATGCTGCTAAGTGCTGGACCTCCTCCCTGTAGGCCAGCTCATCTTGTTGCTGATGAGGCCAATCACCGTTGTATCATCTGCATACTTGATGATGGTGTTAGTACCATGTACAGGTGTGCAGTCATAGGTGAAGAGGGAGTAGAGGAGAGGGCTCAGCACACAGCCCTGTGGAATGCCGGTGTTCAGGGTGAGGGTTGAAGAGGTGTGCTTGTCTAACCTCACAGACTGGGGTCTGTTGGTTAGAAAGTCCAGTATCCAGTTGCAGAGGGAGGGGTCGATGCCCAGGTTACCGAGTTTGGTGATCAGTTTTGATGGTATAATGGTGTTGAATGCTGAGCTGTAATCAATGAACAGCATTCTTACGTAAGTGTCTCTGTTGGCGAGGTGGGAGAGGGCGGAGTGAAGTGCCGTTGAGATGGCATCCTCCGTACTCCTGTTCTTGCGGTAGGCAAACTGATAGGGATCAAGTGTGGGGGGTAGGCAGCTTTTGAGGTGTGCCAGGACCAGCCTCTCGAAGCACTTGGTGATGATGGGGGTAAGTGCAACTGGGCGGAAGTCGTTGAGGATTGCCGCAGTGGAGTGTTTTGGAGGTGGTTTTAATGCAAGTGGGGACAACTGCTTGGGCAAGTGACAGGTTGAAGATGTCAGTCCAGACGTCTGTCAGCTGCGCAGCACAGGCACTGAGCACGCACCCGGGGATGCCGTCAGGGCCAGCAGCCTTACGTGCATTAGTCCTACTCAGTGCCACGTACACGTCGTAGGGGGTGAGTGTGAGGGGTTGGTGATCGGCAGGTAGCACAGCCTTGATGGCTGTCTCTAGATTGTCCCTGTCGAAGCGGCCATAGAAGTGATTCAGCTCCTCAAGGAAGGAGGCGTCGCTGGATGTGGGGGTGATGTTGGAGGGTCTGTAGTCCGTGATGGCCTGGATGCCTTGCCACATGCGTCGGGGGTCGGAGTTGTTGTTGAAGTGCTCCTCGATCCTGAGCTTATGGCAGTGCTTGGCCTTCCTGATGCCCCTCTTCAGGTTAGCCCTGGATGAACTGTAGGCTCGAGCATCGCCTGACCTGAAAGCGGTGTCCCGTGCTTTCAGCAGTAGCCTGACCTCGCTGTTCATCCATGGCTTCTGATTCGGGAATATGGTCACCTGTTTGAGGGAGGTGACACTATTGATGGTGGAGTTTATAAAGTCCAGAACAGAGGATGTATAGGAATCAATGTCCGTGTGAGAGTCAAGGGTGGCCTGGGCTGCAAACGCCTTCCAGTCAGTGTTTCCAAAACACTGCTGAAGTGTGAAGTCCGCTTCCTCTGACCAGACTTTAACTGTCCTCACAGTTGGTTTAACCCGTCTGATGAGTGGGGAGTACTTAGGGAGCAGGAACAATGAGACGTGATCAGACTGACCAAGGTGGGGGAGGGGGATGGCTTTGTAAGCTTCAGCCATGTTGGTGTAGACTTTGTCCAGTGTCTTGTCTACTCTAGTGGGGAAGGATACATGTTGGTGGAATTTGGGGAGTACAGTCTTCAGGTTGGAGTGATTGAAGTCACCCGCAACAATGAAGGCTGCCTCGGGGTTGTGAGTCTGTTGTTTGCTAATGGCAGTATGCAGCTCTTTCATTGCAAGCTTGGCATTAGCATCAGGAGGGATATAGGCTGCAGTCACAACAGTGGAGGTGAACTCTCTGGGCAGATAGAACGGTCTGCATCTAACCAAGAGGAGCTCAAGGTTAGCTGAGCAGTGACTCTCGATGATGATGGAGTCCGTGCACCATGCTTTGTTTACATAAATGCACAGACCCCCCCCTCTGGTCTTACCGGAGTCTGTTGTCCTGTCCGCTCGGAGTAAATGTCACCCCGTTAGCTGGATGGCGCTGTCAGGAACGTCAGTGATGAGCCAAGTTTCCGTGAAGATCAGGATGTTGCAGTCCTTGATCCAGTTGTGGGAGGTGATCCTTAGCCGGAGTTCATCCATTTTGTTTGCCAGTGAGCGCACGTTGGCGAGGAAAAGGCTAGGAATCGCTGCCCTGTGTGGGGCTAGCTCTAACCTGGCCTTTAACCCACCTCTGCATCCTCGGCGGTGTTTTCGTACCCGTCGCCGTCTGTTGGTGCTTCTGGTGGGCCGAGCTGGCTTGGTGCGCGCTGGTGTTCTGCCGCTCCGGTGCTCCGCGTCTGCGTTACTCCGCAGGCGGTCTTCAGCCCCGCGGCTCTGCTGATGGTCTCCAGCCCCGGGGCTTACCTGCCGTTCTCCAGCCCAGCGGGTCGGGTGGCGGTCTCCAGCTCCGGGGTGTTCTACAGCTCCACGGGTCGGGTGGCGTTCTTTTAGGGAATCAATTAAGAGTAGGATATGTACTGCAAATGGTAGGGAATGTTAATGAACAGGATCCAAATCCATGCTCACTTGGAATTGGCTACACAGTTTGATAGGGTTACATCCCATAAGGCATGTGGTATGTTTGCCTTCAATGGTCAGGGCATAGAATATAAGAGTTGTGATATTATATTATTCATGATGGGGGGTAGTCTACAGAGCCGCCTGAGCCATCAATAAAAGGGTTTGGAAGAAGGTGATCCAATTGTTCTTTAGGAATAGGAATGAGAATGGGAATAGGGATGGGAGTGGAAAATTGGTGAAAATTGGAAATGGGAATTTCCCTTCCTCCCAACCCTCCACAGCCTGAGGCTTCTGAAGATAACATGCAGCCAAACACACGACTGAGGTACTCATAGATTGAACAGCTCAGCTGTTAAAAGCTGCAATCTCCCACTAGAGTCCTAGAGTGATACATTGTGGGAACAGGCCCTTTATTTGGCCCACACCAGCCAACATGTCCAATCTACATGAGCACTGCCTGCCTGCGTTTGGCCCATATCCTTCCAAACCCGTCCTACCCATGTACCTGTCTAACTGTTTCTTAAAAGCTGCGATAGTTCCCTGCCTGAACTACCTCCTCTGGCAGCTCATTCCATACACCCACCACCCTTTGTGTGAAAGGGTGAACAAACTCTGAGGACTCTGCAATCTTCAGACAGTTCTGCCACTACCTTTCCGGGTGGAAGGTGTCAGAAGAGGGACCTTGTAACTGTAGCCAAGTGATTTGTTTACAAAAATGGGATGAACACTAAAGAAGCAGGACATTCGGCCCAACCAGCCTGTCATTTGCACTCAACTTAATCCCATTAATGGAACCATCTAATCCCAACTCCCTACATGCTGTGGAGTTTCCACTTCCTGTGGGAACAAATTCCACTCTTTGGGGAAAGAAGCAATTGTTTCTCAATCCCCTTTTGGTGTGATTTCACTCAGATCATTATTGCACAATAGACTCAAATAGATGGAGTAACTCAGCAGGACAGACAGCATCTCTGGAGAGAAGGAATAGGTGACGTTTCGCGTCAAGACCCTTCTTCAGGCTGAAGGGCTCGACCTGAAACGTCAGCCAATCCTTCTCAGATTCAGATTCAATTTTAATTGTCATTGTCAGTGTACAGTACATAGACAACGAAATGCATTTAGCATCTCCCTGGAAGAGCGACATAGCAAATGATTTGAATAAATAATAATAAGTGTCCGGGGGGGGGTGGTGATTGGCAGTCACCGAGGTATGTTGTTGAGTAGAGTGACAGCCGCCGGGAAGAAGCTGTTCCTCGACCTGCTGGTTTGGCAATGGAGAGACCTGTAGCGCCTCCCGGATGGTAGGAAGGTAAACAGTCCATGGTTGGGGTGAGAGCAGTCCTTGGCGATGCTGAGCGCCCTCCACAGACACCACCACAAATATATAAGGTCCACATAGGAGATTAGTGGGCAAAATTAGGGCACATGGTATTGGGGGTAGAGTGCTGACATGGATAGAGAGGTGGTTGGTAGACAGGAAACAAAGAGTAAGGATTAACTGGTCCCTTTCAGAATGGCAGGCAGTGACCAGTGGGGTACCACAAGGCTCGTTGCTGGACCGCAGCTATTTACAATACACATCAATGATTTAGATGAAGGGATTCAAAGTAACATTGGCAAATTTGCAGATGACACAAAGCTGGGTGGCAGTGTGAACTGTGAGGAGGATGCTATCAGAATGGACAAGTTGGGGGAGTGGGCAGATGCATGGCAGATTAAGTTTAATGTGGATAAATGTGAGGTTATCCACTTTGGTAGCAAAAACAGGAAGGCAGATTACTATCTAGATGGTGTCAAGTTGGGAAAAGGGGTTCAACGGGATCTGGGTGTCCTTATTCATCAGTCAATGAAAGTAAGCATTCAGGTACAGCAGGCAGTGAAGAAAGCGGATGGCATGTTGGCCTTTAGAACAAGAGGAGTTGAGTATAGGAGCAAAGAGGTCCTTCTGCAGTTGTACAGAGCCCTAGTGAGACCACACCTGGAGTATTGTGTGCAGTTTTGGTCCCCTAATCTGAGGAAGGACATTTGTGCTATTGAGGGAGTGCAGCGTAGGTTTACATGGTTAATTCCCGGAATGGCGGGACTGTCATATGCTGAGAGCATGGAGCAGTTGGGCTTGTATTGTATTGTGGGCTGGGCTTATCTCAATGGGGTTAGGTTAGGTAAGGGGGAGGTACAGCGAGACCTGGGTGTCCTTGTACACCGGTCACTGAAATTTGACGTGCAGGTACAGCAGGCAGTGAAGAAAGCTAATGGAATATTCGCCTTCATAACAAAAGGATTACAGTATAGGCATAGAGAGGTTCTTCCGCAGTTGTATAGGGCTCTGGTAAGACCACATCTGGAGTATTGTGTACCATTTTGGTCTCCTAATTTGAGGAAGGACATCCTTGTGATTGAGGCAGTGCAGCGTAGATTCACGATATTGATTCCTGGGATGGTGGGACTGTCATATGAGGAAAGATTGAAAAGACTAGGCTTGTATTCACTGGAGTTTAGAAGGATGAGGGGAGGATCTTATAGAAACATATAAAATTATAAAAGGACTGGACAGGCTAGATGCAGGAAAAATGTTCCCAATGTTGGGTGAGTCCAGAACCAGGGGCCACAGTCTTAGAATAAAGGGGAGGCCATTTAGGACTGAGGTGGGAAAAAACTTTTTTACCCAAAGAGATGTGAATTTGTGGAATTCCCTGCCACAGAGGGCAGTGGAGGCCAAGTCACTGGATAGATTTAAGAAAGAGTTAGATAGAGCTCTAGGGGCTAGTGGAGTCAAGTGATATGGGGAGAAGGCAGGCACGGGTTATTGATTGGGGACGATCAGCCATATCATAATGAATGGCGGTGCTGGCTCGAAAGGCCAAATGGCCTCTTCCTGCACCTATTTTCTATGTTTCTATGTTTCTATGTATACTCTGGAGTTTAGAACAATGAGAGGGGATCTTATTGACACATATAAGATTGTCAAGGGCTTGGACACGCTAGAGGCAGGAAACATGTTCCCGATGTTTGGGGAGTCCAGAACCAGGGGCCACAGTTTAAGAATAAGGGGTAAGCCATTTAGAAAGGAGACGAGGGAACACTTTTTCTCACAGAGAGTTGTGAGTCTGTGGAATTCTCTGCCTCAGAGGGCGGTGGAGGCCGGTTCTCTGGATACTTTCAAGAGAGAGCTAGATAGGGCTCTTAATGATAGCGGAGTCATGGGATATGGGGTGAAGGCAGGAATGGGGTACTGATTGGGGATGATCAGCCACGATCACATTGAATGGCGGTGCTGGTTCGAAGAGCCGAATGGCCTCTACTCCTGCACCTATTGTCTATTGACTAAATATTCATGCCATTTCCTTTATTGCAGATAAATTCAGTTTGCATCACATTGTGATGAAAACAATTGAGTTATACATTCCAACTCCTGGGAAAACCTCAATTGAGGAGGCCCTGTGAGATACTTTTGGAAAGCAGTGTGGTAACTTCAATCATTTTTAATAGACAAATTGATAAATAGCTTTAAGTTGCAGCAATAAGAATTACATGTAGTTAGGGCTGGAGTGGTTCATGGTCGATATTGCTGTTACCTTTGAGTTAACAACCATGTCTGGCTGGAAATTGAAGAAGTTGCTGATTCTGACTGAAGCTCTCAAGGTAATTGAACTTTTGCAGGTGTGGATTTGACATGGTTTGCCTCAGCTAATTTTGAACGCAATCTGAAATCTTGGTTACCCCTCTCAGGCTTTTCTTGTTATATTTAAAGAAGCACACTTTTGCAGAAGTATCCATTTTCACTTCCCTTAATCCCCTCAGAAGTCTGGCCTATTTTTATATTTTATATTTGACTTTATTTCCATCAACTCAGCAAGGACCTTGTGCGTTTTAAGCATTTCTTCTGCCGGGTGCCAAAAATCCAGCAGCTTCAGCCAAATCGATACAGGAGTCAGGCATTGATTTATGAAGCTGTGGGGAAACCCTGATAGCTCGAAAGTTACTTTTTTTGGCCCAAAACTTACCTGTTAATGGAGTTCACTTTTTTTTTGCCTATTTCAGGCTTGTGCTTTGACCATTTTCAAGGTCTTTCGGAGAATCCATCGACATTTTTAACCTCTTTCCGATTCCATTCTGTTGTCACCCCTGGTTTAAGAAGAAAAGTGGAAAAGAAAATCATGTAGTGTGCCTTAATGACTACTTCCGTGGCCCTGACAGCACTCCATCATGAAATGCTTCAAGAGACGGTCTTGGTGCATATCCAGCCTATTAAAATATCCAGGATATTTTGGGAAAATCTATGGGATAATGAAGGAAAATCTGGAACTAAAGCTGAAGATTTAAGACTAAAGGACCACCCATTCAAACAGAGATGAGCAACATTATTTCTCTCAGATGTCATGAGGGAGTGTACCTGAGAAGACATTGGATGCAGACTTTGAAAATGTTTAAGGAACAGTAGAGGGATTCTCAATAAGCAAGTGGTGAAAGGTAACTGTGAGGAGATGGGAGTGCAAAGTTGGTTACAATCAAATTGGCTATAATCTTATAATACCAGAATGGTACTGAGGGGTTGATCTTATTCCTGATCTTATTTTGTCCCTGTGAGTTAATTGGCCAAAATGACAATGTCAACTGCATTACCTGGTCACCCGAGGGTTTTGGCAGGATAACTGAATCTGAATCTGAATCTGATAACCCCAGGAACCGAAAAGGTGGGGAAGCCACAGGTCAAATGACATGTTAGCAGGAGGTTCGTTCGATACAATTATCTGGGAAATTGCCCAACCTCAGTCAATTTTCTGAAGGCAAATCACTGTAACTTTAGATATCCGGACACCAATTTGTAGAAGCAAGAGGAATAGCTGACACAAAGGAAAAACATCGGCTAAATGCACCTAGAAAGTTGCTCTGAGTAACATTGGGCATAATGATGATAATAATGAATTGAGCAATGCATGTTAAATGGCATCAGTGCATGGAGACTCGATAGATAATAGCAATGGGTTTGCAACAGCCATTAAGGAAAATTGGTCAGGGCATTGCAATCAGTGCAGATGCTGCAGTAAATCACTCAGTAAAGCAGCACACTAGCCCAAGGAATCACTTTGCACAAGTCCAGTTAATGAAGTGAAGGATTCTATCATCTAGAGAGATGAGGTGAACACAGAGAGGAACAAAGTGCTCTGTGATCAAAGAAAATCAGGAAGTCTAGTTGTCAATAGTTGCAACAAGCTCTACCCAGAGGCTGAGAGTGTTAGGATGAGGAAACCCTGACTGAGAGAGAACAGTTCCCATTTCATTACAATGCAAAGTAGAACGGTGTGACTTTGAGCCTGATGGTGACTGGACTCACTCATGACTCCATTCAATTAGATGGGAGAACAAGATGCAGGCAGCCCTGAGCCTGTGGAGGCTACAGAACAGGTTACACAAGTAGTATTGGGGTGGCACAGTGGTCAGAGTGAGCATCGTTTATTTTGGCTGTCAATATCGACAAGGGTAATCACTTTATTGTTGTTTAAAAATAAAGAACCTTGTTATACTTGACTGTCTCGACTCGCTAAGGTACCATGTTTGTAAGAATGACCGGGTCATTTCTGGTATACATTTATTTGCCACATCTACCAATTGGTAGTGAAATGTGTGGTCATCATACAGCCATAGGAATTCAAGAGTGTGTAGTGTGTGTGAGTGTAACAGGGATCGCTGGGCAGAGCCTGTTTCCATGATGTATCTCTAATCTAGACTAAAATAGATCTGTGGCCAAGAACAGTTGTCCACAGTACACTGTACTTAACAAAAGTTACCAAGGACAGGCAGCTGGAGGTAGACGATACATTTTTACAGAAGGTTTGGGAAGTTCGAGACCTTAGCTAAGGATGACTAGGAACTTGACCCACTGAACCATTCAAATAAAGGGTTGGGTTGAAGTGAGTTGGGAGAGATTGAAGCCGCAGCAGACATGTAAGGAAATAGTGGATGAGCACGGGATTTTGGTGAATGTGGAGCCCTTGATGTACCACAACCAGAAACAATTATGCAGGTTGGAATAAAACACTTTCTGTTAAGCAGTCTGATGAATGACATGGATATACAAGAGACTGAAGATGCTGGAATCTTGTTCAAAAAAACAAGCTGCTGGTGGAAATATGCAGGTCAGACAACATTCACGGGGGGAAATAGACAAACAATATTTTGGGTCACGACCCTTCTTCAGATTGGGTTACATCATGACCTTATTAAAATTTGTACATATTACGCAGTAGATCATTTGATGCAATATCTTCCAATGCAAGATGAACACATGGGTTGCAGTACGATTTGGCAATCTGAGCAAGGTGCACAAATTGCAGGTCTGTGAAGAGAATACTTTGATAGCAAAGAACTTGCAGTTCTGGCAGAAGAAGGGTCCTGACCTAAAACATCATCTGTCCATTCCCTCCACAGATGCTGCATGACCCTCCATAGCTTTGTGTATCACTCTGAAGAAATGCTTATTGTTGACAAGACCACAACTGTCTAGGGAAAAAGTGAATGAACTCAATCTACACAAGGATGAGTTGCAGAAAGAATGTACAGTATCATAGTGTAGTTACAAGACCGAGTCTGATTGTGTTGATGGTGCAGGTGGGGCATCTGCCTGGTACAATGTCGCCAAAGAGAGGCATCAAAACCTCTTGGCTGAAGTGAGGGATAAATTTGCAATCGAAAAAGATCAAAAAAGTCCAAAACGCAGAGAGAGAAAAGAAGAATACCATTTGGAGAGGGAAGAGGAATCCAAAGTACAAGGTCCAGAGAAAGAGAAGTATGGAATCTGGAATGTCAAGGAACCAAATTGTAGAGTTGCCAGCAGTGGATGTTCAAGAGGTACATTTGAAGCTCTTGGTTCTCTGGATCCAAGTACTCATGAGGACGAGGGTTCGGTAGAAGTCTTAAGTGTTTTTGTGATTATGTTAAAGGAATTTTCTTCTCCAGAGCCTTTCTGCAAAATTCCATTAAAGATCATAAAACTGGCTTTTTCACTGAAGCAATTACCCATCAGATCATTGGTATTTGGAGGGAGGCCTTTGCACTGTCGTGGTGAGTATCACAATAGGCCACTCTGGCCACTTTGCTACCTCGATATCTGGATTAATATCATAGAAGTGGATGCCTGTGCCTATGTCTTGCCTGTAGGTGCCCCTTTGCTTCTCGTAGCAGCTTCACCAAAAACTGTCTATTTACGAACTCCAATTATGTTAGGACATCACTCACATATGCGCACACACGCACACGCACGCACACACACACACACACACGCACACACACACACACACACACACACACACACACACACACACACACACACACACACACACACACGCACGCACACACACACACGCACACACACACACACACGCGCACACACACACCCACACACGCACACACACACACACACACACACACACACACACACACACACACACACACGCACACGCACACGCACACACACACACACACACGCACGCACGCACACACACACGAGTTTATACTTGTTATTCTATCACAAAAATTATGCAGACTTACTGTTCGCAATTAGTTTATTTTAATTTAGAGATACAGTGCGGAAACAGGCCCTTCGGCCCACCGAGTTCACACCGACCAGTGGTCCCCACACATTAGCACAAGCCTACACTAGGGACAATTTGCACTTATACCAAGTATACAAATCCGAGCCAATTAACCTACAAACCTGTACATCTTTGGAGAGTGGGAGGAAACTGAAGATCTCTGAGAAAACTCACGCTGTCACGTGGAGAACGTGCAAACTCCGTACAGACAGCGGCCATAGTCGGGATCGAACCTGGGTTTCTGGAGCTGCAAGTGCTGTAAGGCAGCAACTCTACCGCTGTGCCACCTTGCTGCTCACAATCTTGTCAAAGTTCCCAGCATCATTCCCATATGTATGTATGACCCTTTGTCAATTGTGCATTGCATCCAAAATAAATCACTCTCCAATCGCTATGAATTAAAGTCAAATAGGTTCTGGCAAAAGCACCACTTTGCATAGACCATAGGGTACAGGGTAGGGGTTGGCCCTATGGCCCACAATGCATGCATGGAAACAAATGCCGTCAAACTGATCGCATCTGCCTGCTCATGATCATATACCTCCATTCCTACATCACTGTGCATATCTAAAAGCCTCTTAAACACCACGATCGCATCTGCCTCCACCACCACACTCTGTAAAAGATGTCCCCGCACATCTCCGTTCAACGTTCCCCTTCTCACCTCACAATTTATAATGTGCTCTACAATTCTCTGCAGCATTACATCCTCATCACAGCTCACAATGTCACCTTGTTTTATATCCTCAGCAAGTGTGATTCCATTATACATTGTTCTAGGTTATTAATATGGATTGGGAGTAACAGTGGACTCAGTACTGATTCTGTGGCATCCACTAATACAAGCCCGTCAGTCTGAATGTGATATATTTATTTGTACTTTTTTTCTTTTATGGCTTCAATCAATCCATGGTCGGTGTTTTTTTTTAAATATTCTCAACCCTGTAACTCATCATTTTATGTCACAAATATCTGGTATCTTTATTGCTACAGATAGTGAGTGATCAGTATATTAGGAGGATTGAACCATAGAAATATCACAGCACTGAATGGGGCCATTCAGCCCACAAATTCCATACTGGCTCCCAGTGGATTCATTTAGTCAGTCCCATTCCCCTGCTTGCTTTCCTGAGGTTATGTAAGTAATTTGCCCTCAAGTTCGGGTCCAGTGATCACAATACCATTAGTTTCAATATAATTATGGAGAGGGTTGAGATTTCTGATTGGAGAAAGGCTAACGTTGAGGAGATGCGTAAGGATATAAAAGGAGTGAATTTGGACATTTTGTTTTAGGGGAAAGATGTGGAAGAGAAATGGAGGACATTTAAAGGTGAAATTTTAAGAGTACAGAATCTTTATGTTCTTGTTCGGTTGAAAGGAAACAGTAAAAATTGGAAAGAGCCCTGGTTTTCAAGGGAAATTGGACACGGTTTGGAAAAAGAGAGAGATCTACAATAATTATAGGCAGCATGGAGTAAATGAGGTGCTTGAGGAGTATAAAGAATGTAAAAAGAATCTTAAGAAAGAAATTAGAAAAGCTAAAAGAAGATATGAGGTTGCTTTGGCAAGTAAGGTGAAAGTAAATCTAAAGAGTTTCTACAGCTATATTAATAGCAAAAGGATAACGAGGGATAAAATTGGTCCATTGGAGAGACAGAGTGGACAACTATCTGCAGAGCCAAAAGAGATGGGGAAGATATTGAACAATTTCTTTTCTTCGGTATTCACCAAGGAGAAGGATATTTAATTATGTGAGGTAAGGGGAACAAGTAGAGTAGCTATGGAAACTATGAGATTCAAAGAAGAGGAAGTACTGACACTTTTGAAAAATATAAAAGTGGATAAGTCTCCAGGTCTGGACAGAATATTCCCTTAAACATTGAGGGAAGTTAGTGTAGAAATAGCAGGGGCTATGACAGAAATATTTCAAATGTCATTAGAAACGGGAATAGTCCCAGAGGATTGGCGTACTACGCATGTTGTTCCATTGTTTAAAAAGGGTTCTAAGAGTAAACCTAGCAATTATAGACCTGTTAGTTTGACGTCAGTGGTGGGCAAATTAATGGAAAAGATACTTAGAGATAATAGATATAATCATCTGGATAAGCAGGGTTTGATTAGGAACAGTCAACATGGATTTGTGCCTGGAAGGTCATGTTTGACTAATCTTCTTGAATTTTTTGAAGAGGTTACTCAGGAAATTGATGAGGGTAAAGCAGTGGATGTTGTATATATGGACTTCAGTAAGGCCTTTGACAAGGTTCCTCGTGGAAGGTTGGTTAAGAAGGTTCAATTGTTGGGTATTAATGGTGGAGTAGCAAGATGGATTCAACAGTGGCTGAATGGGAGATGCCAGAGGGTAATGGTGGATGGTTGTTTGTCAGGTTGGAGGCCAGTGACTAGTGGGGTGCCACAGGGATCTGTGTTGGGTCCACTGTTGTTTGTCATGTACATCAATGATCTGGATGATGGTGTGGTAAATTGGATTAGTAAGTATGCAGATGATACTAAGATAGGTGGTGTTGTGGATAATGAAGTAGAGTTTCAAGGTCTACAGAGAGATTTATGCCAGTTGGAAGAGTGGGCTGAAAGATGGCAGATGGAGTTTAATGCTGATAAGTGTGAGGTGCTACATCTTGGCAGGCCAAATCAAAATAGGACGTACATGGTAAATGGTAGGGAATTGAAGAATGCAGTTGAACAGAGGGATCTAGGAATAACTGTGCACAGTTCCCTGAAAGTGGAATCTCATGTAGAGAGGGTGGTAAAGAAAGCTTTTGGTGTGCTGGCCTTTATAAATCAGAGCATTGAGTATAGAAGTTGGGATGTAATGTTAAAATTGTACAAGGCATTGGTGAGGCCAATTCTGGAGTATGGTGTACAATTTTGGTCGCCTAATTATAGGAAGGATGTCAACACAATAGAGAGAGTACAGAGGAGATTTACTAGAAGGTTGCCTGGTTTCAGCAACTAAGTTACAGAGAAAGGTTGAACAAGTTGGGGCTTTATTCTTTGGAGTGCAGAAGGTTAAGGGGGGACTTGATAGAGGTCTTTAAAATGATGAGAGGGATAGACAGAGTTGATGTGGATCAGCTTTTCCCACTGAGAGTAGGGAAGATTCAAACAAGAGGACATGACTTGAGAATTAAGGGACAGAAGTTTAGGGGTAACATGAGGGGGAACTTCTTTACTCAGACAGTGGTGGCTGTGTGGAATGAGCTTCGAGTGAAGGTGGTGGAGGCAGGTTCGTTTTTATCATTTAAAAATAAATTGGATAGTTATATGGACGGGAAAGGAATGGAGGGTTATGGTCTGAGCGCAGGTATATGGGACTAGGGGAGAATACGTGTTCGGCACGGGCTCGAAGGGCCGAGATGGCCTGTTTCTGTGCTGTAATTGTTATATAGTTATATGGTTATATGGTTAAGTGTCTTTTTGACTTTTTTAGAAGCTCTAATTAGTTCTGTTTCTACCACACTTGCTGGTCGTGAATCCCAGATCACATTCAATCCCAGCTTCACAAAAGCCTTTTCTCACCTTGTCCCTGTATCTTTTGCCCGTCATTGAGAATTTGCATTCCCTTGGCACTTCAATCATCTGCTAATGGTATCAGCATCTTTCAGTTTATCAAACTCCACCTGAATCTGTGCTTAGACAGCAGCTTCCAGGTCTAACATGATACTTTTATCTTATTCAATGAGCAATGGTTCTTTCTCATTCTCTTTCTTTTTGACCATCTTTCCTATTATTAACTATACTGTCATTCAGCACTTGTGTACTCACGTGCCTGTCTATCCAGATTCCTGGTTCAGGACCTCTTTACATCTTTAGTTTTCCCATTTGCTGTTAACCTGCCTGAAACTAAAGACATCAACTCTAGTCTTCTCTCTTTTCTTAATTTAACTAGCTGTCAGTCTGTGGAACTCAGCAGCAAACATCGACTGTTCCCGTTGCTTTGTCCTGTTGTTATGCTGATAGGTGACAAATCTGCTGCTTCCTCTATCTATAACATATGTGGGCATAAGTATATTTAATTAAGCATTTTGATTAACGCAGCCAACCAACGTGGAGGATCTCGTAATAAATAACAGAAGGGCTTGTAATTTGTATTCACTGCAACATGCTATAAGTATTTCTTAGAACTCACACTATTGATTATCTATCACTGTGATTCACCAAGAGCCACAGATCACGAAGTTCTCAGTTAACAACAGGAACAAAACCCATAAAAAATGACACATGTATGGCACTATTTGGAATACACAAGGAGCAAGGACGTGGAAAAGATTTATGGGGTGTCTTCGAAAGAGCAGGTCCAATTTACTATCCGATATTTAAAAAAATAGACTGGCAATAGAAAATCAGCAGATACCAAGATGTTTTATTATGATACCTTAAACTTGGGATCATTCACAGGCAAATTGGAAATCCGAAAGTCATGTCACAAGGATGAATTTATTTTCCTATTTTTGGTGCATAAAATTTATGCTGAGACATTGTAAATCTATGCCAGTGATTCCATTTTTTAAATGTAATTTGCACATATTACAAAATACCATGTCTTCAACCACTAACAATATTGCCAGCTTTGACCAAAAGAAAACAGTCATGAAATGGGAAATAAAATGAACTAGATTTCATTTTAGGTAGACATTCTCAAGTTCTGATTGATCTCAACATCATTATTTTAGATCCTAACATCGTTATTTAAAATGTTACTAACAAATGGTTTTGTTTTTACATATTTAAGGAATAAAATATTAGGTTGGCGTTTAGAATGTTTATTATTTGTCAAAAGGGAGCAATTTTGGCCAAACACAAATGTTGTCTAACCTGCTCAGGAGAAACACAAGAAACCAGAGTGGAAGTTGGTCTTATGTCCCATCGTTCATGTTTGCCTTTGGCTCCATGTTTAGGGTGAGCCATGAAATTCTGACTGAATGTGATCCTCGATTGATGGGAAGGAGTCCTGGTGTCTGCCCATTTTCCAAAAGGGAAGAAGTGGTAATTTTCATCTAGTTGGATTAACTTCATCTCATTTATTTTTAATTAAAGATGGGATGACTAAGAATCTAAATGAAGAAAATAATTAGACAAAAAAATTCAGACGGAAAGATATGTTCTTCCCAAAGCTGAGTGGGAAGTGATAAATCTGGCTGCTGAGGTATGCAATAATTGTGGACTTCCATAAGCATTCAACAAGGTATCACAGTGAGCAAAGATTAATGGGAAAGTAATTGGTTTAAAATTAAATTGAAATAAAGAGAGAAAGAAAGGAAGGTCAGGAGTTAAAGAGAGTTTGTCAGAGTAGGATAGTTTAGTTTAGCACTTGCACCTCCTCCAACCTCATCTACCATATCTGCTGTTCCAGGTGTCAACATGTGTACATCAACAAGACCAAACACAGGCTCGGTGATCGTTTTGCTCAACACCTCTGCTCAGTCCACCTGAACCTACCTGATCTCCCGGTTGCTCAGCACTTCAACTCCCCCTCCCATTCCCAATCTGATTTTTCTGTCCTGGGCCTCCTCCATTGTCAGAGTGAGGCCCAGCACAAATTGGAGGAGCAGCACCTCATATTTTTCGCCAGCTCACTAAAGGTGAAAGTTTCTATTAAAGTTCAGATGGCTTCTTCTCACGCAGCATAAATCATCACAAAGCAAATATACAATAGCTGAGTTACTTACATATGCAGCATACTGCATGATTGTTAGAACAATTAACCTACAAACCCACGCATCTTTGGGATGTGAGATGCACCAGAAGGAAACCAACGTGGTCACAGGGAGAATGCGCCAAATCCACCCAGACAGCACCCGAAGTCAGGATCGAAGCTGGGTTAATGGCGCTGTGATGGCCAGTTCTCACGGTGCGACCTGATGCAAGATGTCACCAGAGTGAAGTGGTCGTGGTCCAGCAAGAGTTCCGCACGATATAGCGGGAGGTAGATAAAGAGTTCCCACGGTACTCTGCAATTCTGTCATTTTTGCGAGTGACTTGTCCGTCTCCCGATCTTTCGCGTTAATCGTGAATGAACATCGTGGACTGTAGTGTAGTTAATCACGTGGCACAAATGATGTTACTTTGTTGTCACACACTATATTGGTTTTTTTCACCCGAGCCCTTTAATGAGCTGAAGAATAATCTGTGTTTTTTTAGACAAATGTTGTTTGGTGTGATGCACCTTCTCTCAATATGTGCAAGAAGTCGTCTTTTTATTTTGTCAAATATGAATAAAGACTGTGTCTCACATTGACCGTGATGATTGTGTTATTTTATGATCTACTGAGAGGTGAAACTTTCAGTCTGAAGAAACTTTCAGCCCGAAACGCCACCCGTACCTTCTCTCCAGAGATGCTGCCTGTCCCGCTGAGTTGCTCCAAGCAACTGGTGTCTATCTTCAAAGGACTGACCACCGGGCTGGTTGTCGGGGCTGGCGTGTTGCGTTTCACAGACCGAACTTGGGACGGGACTGGAGTTGGGAGGGAAGGGAAGGGTGACGGAGTCGAGGGAGAGGAGGGGGAGACAGATGGGGGTGTCTTCATTTAGTGGCGGTGGGTGTCTGTCACTGAAACAGGCAGGTGAGATTTCACATTCACCTTGTGTGTGCCTCTCTCTCTCTCTCCCTCCCTCCCTCCCTCTCACACAGGCATGAATGGATGAACTCCGCGGGCCAGGCAGCATCTACGGAGGGAAATGGACAGGCGACCCATTCTTCAGGCTGCCTTATGTCTCTCTCCCCCCCCCCCCCCCCACCCCTCCCCCCAACTCCCACCCACACACACGAATGCTGGAGAAACTCAGCGGGTGCAGCGGGGCCGAAACGTTGTCTATTTCCTTTGTTCCATAGATGCTGCTGCACCCGCTGAGTTTCTCCAGCATTCGCGTGTGTGGGTGGGAGTTGGGGGGGGAGAGAGACATAAGGCAGCCTGAAGAATGGGTCGCCTGTCCATTTCCCTCCGTAGATGCTGCCTGGCCCGCGGAGTTCATCCATTCATGCCTGTGTGAGAGGGAGGGAGGGAGGGAGAGAGAGAGAGAGAGAGAGAGAGAGAGAGAGAGGCACACACAAGGTGAATGTGAAATCTCACCTGCCTGTTTCAGTGACAGACACCCACCGCCAGTAAATGAAGTCACCCCCATCTGTCTCCCCCTCCTCTCCCTCGACTCCCCCACCTTTCCCTCCCAACTCCAGTCCCGTCCCGACCCCCTGGGAAACTGAAGGTTTCCCGCTGTAATTAAAGAGTTCCCACGGTAGACTGTAAAACTGGGACCCTGGTTCTGGACTCCCCCAACATCGGGAACATTCTTCCTCCATCTAGCCTGTCCAATCCTGTAGATACGATTAGACAGGTATCTAGTTATTTAATTCAATTAATGATTTCTATCGCCCAGCCTCTCATCTTTCAATCGGGTTCGGCTAGGAAGGATCTGCAGATGCTGGATTAAAACAAAGATAGACACAACATGTAGCTCAGCGGGACAAGCAGCATATCAGAAGGGTCTCGACCCGAAATGTCACCCATTCCTTCTCCCCAAAGATGCTGCCTGCCGTCGAGTTACTCATTCTCTTTAAACCCGCATCTGCTGTTCCTTCCGCCACATGCACAAGAAATAGGCAACTTTTCGGGCCGAAACGTTGCCTATTTCCTTCGTTCCATAGATGCTGCTGCACCCGCTGAGTTTCTCCAGCATTTGTGTGTGTGGGTGGCAGTTTGGGGGAGGGGGGGGGGGTGTAGAGAGATAAGGCAGCCTGAGGAAAGGCTCGCCTGTCAATTTCCCTCCGTAGATGCTGCCTGGCCCGCGGAGTTCCTCCAGTTAGAAACTGCTTTCAGACAAAAAGAGACACAAACTGCTGGAGTACAATAGCTCAGCAAGTGAGAGTACAATCGCTCAGCAACACTCAAAAATGAAAAAGAATAAAAATGTGATTATTTCACCTCCCTTCAACTATTTTGTGTTTCAGCATGAGAGGGATTATAACATTAGAGACATTCCTCGTAGTGATGTGTTAATGAAGAGTTGCAGACATCAATCTGATAGTAAAAAATATATTTATTTAACCTCACCTTATGTCCCTTCTGTCAAGCTTCCGGGTTTGCAGGAGTTCCCACGGTACTCGTAAGAGTCATTACGGATATCGCACGGATATCGCACTGGCATCTGCACTCATACAATGTTGTAACGCTGCTCAAGACACTCTTGGAGAAATTCAAAAATGTTTGAATTTTCTCCCGACCTTACCAAGTCACACGACTGCCTGCCGTCAGCGCCACGGAGGTCCTCGGTGGTCCACGAATGCCGTACTGCTATCGCAGAAGGTTCCCACGATGTTAAACTCTTGTTAGGTCTTGCTTCAGGTCGCACCGTGAGATCGCCCTTTGAGTCTGCAGCTCTACCAGCTGCGCCACTGTGCCACGTACAAACATGTCATTTATTTATGATCTAACAATGATTTTATTCTTTGTGATGACTGGATGTATACAATGCTGTTGCAAACAAGATTTTCATTGTAGCTGTACCTCATCATACTTGTGCATATGACAATAAATGTGGCTTGACTTGACATTTAGAAGTTGGCATTGTGCACGATAAAATATGGCAATATAATTACCATGGAACTGATATAGCAGTCCTGCTTCTGTGATTCAAAGAGAATTATAAGCAAGGTTGACACAGCACCATAAATCATGTACCTGCTTTATTATGAAACTAAGATAACACTTTTATTGTAATGGCGAGTAAATATTAACACGTGTAAACAGACTGCAAAATGGTAATGCCGTATTCTGGATGTCAAACACGGTTTCCTAAAATGTCTTACAGATGTTAGTTGGTATTGTTGAAGGCTCCATTTTATCTTTGCAGCTGCAGCAGTTAAATGATGTCGCTACTAATCCAAATGCCTAAATTAAAATCACTTAATAATTTGGAAAAAAAACTAGTTGATGGTAACAATGGCCACAAAACTATTAGTTAGTAACAACTCCTGCTCTTCGGGGAAATAAATTGTCCAGCTTTACCCTGTCTGGCTGATATGCAACTCCAGTGCCATCAATGGGGTTGACTCTTAAACAACCTCTGGAAGTAAACCACTCTGTCCAGGGCAACATTGGAGATGGGAAAAATGGAATTAAATACTTTATTGTCACATGTGACTAGGCACAGTGAAATTCTTTGCTTGCATACCCAATGTATACAAATAAATGCTGGCTTTACCAGCTTTGCAATCATCCTGGTAGTGTACGGGGCGCTGCCCTGGCAGCAGCCATGTCAGCAGCACGTTAGTTTTTTCAATTTTTTTTTTTGTTAGTATGATTTAAAGTATGTGTTTGGTGTTTCTCTCGGTGTGTTTGTGTGGGGGGGGGGATGGGGGGGGGGGGGGGGGGGGGTGGGGGGAAACCGCTTCTGTCGCCTACTCCATGGAGAGGCAACTTTTTCCAGGACGCCTCCCCCATGGCCTAACATCAAGGATCGGCACGGCCTTTCCCGGAGACGTGCTCGGGGCTTCAGCGGCGGGCGCAGCGTGGACTCTCGTTGTGGAGCGGGTGAGCCCTCGCTGGGGCGCGCTGGAGGGGAGCGCTCCGTTTCGCTGGCCCGGGGCAGCCGGCAGCCTGAAGCAGCGGTCTGCAGAGCTCCAGCTGCTGCGGCGTCTACAGCCCGGGATCCCTCGTGGGGGACCCGGGGGGGGGAAGAAGCCACCACTGCCGGCCCGCGGCCAACTTCTACCGCGGGCCCTGCGTGGACTTAACATCACCCCTGGAGGGGAGCTTCGACCATCGGCCCTGCAGTCTACGGTGCTTCTGGCTGTGGCGGAGACTTTAAATCTTGACCGCCGGCCTGCGGCCTACAACAACTTAAAGCCGCGGTCTCCGGTGAGGAAGAGCCGATCCTGGACTGACTCTGGACTCTGGTCCTGTCCACGGGGGGGGAAATGGAGGAGGACTGGCCAAATTTTGTGCCTTCCACCACAGTGATGAATGCTGTGGTGGATGTTTGTGTTACATTTTTATTGTGGTTGTGTGTTCTTTATTATTGTACCGCTGCTGACAATCCAAATTCCACCGACCTTGGCTGTGTGGCAAATAAATTCTATCTAATCTAATCCTGACAAATATATGCATTGTTTAAAAAAAAAAATCACTGCTTTCCCCTTTCTTTCAAACCTGCCCCCTCAAAAAATAAATCAAATTTTAATCTCCATCTCTTTGGATTATATTCGTTCTGCAAAAGTCCTTGAACTGGCAATTTCCAATTCCACCCCCATCATTTCCCTGGTGATCTAATTATATTTATCTCATGTGACACTCTGATTAAAGATAGAACTGGGCTCACATCTGAATACTAACATTGTGAACATCTCTGCTAGTATTTCCTGTTTGATCCATTGCGTTTGGCATGGTTGACTTCACCACCACTTGCTTTGCACCAAATGTTCTGGTACTGGCTTGGAACGCTGTCCACCTGGTCAATATCAGTCATTGGCAAACGTGAATATGAGGTTTTCTGCCTCAACATCTAGCAGTTCTGACTTTAGCTTCATGTTTTGTCATGAGGAATATTAATATTCTGTTTCAAGTAGTGGATACAGAGTAAGAGAAGACACAAAATGTTGGAGTAACTCAACGCTTCAAGCAGCATCTCTGGAGAACATGGATAGGTGACACTTCAGGTCAGGATCCTTCTTCAGGCTGAAGACCTCAGAACACCTCCTCATACCTTCTACTTCTTGCGTATGGCGTGCACAGCCTAAAGTTGTAGGACAACTTCTTTTATTTGATCTTATTTGATTGTGCACTCCAGGTTGATTGCATTCGTAGAAACTGGGCAGACCATGTGAAGGTTGCAATCTCCCACCCCTCCTCATACCTTGTTCTCCAGAGATGCTGCCTGACCAGTTGAATTACTCCAGTACTTTGTGTTCTCTTTTGTAAACCAGTATCTGCAGTTCCTTGTTTCTACAATGGATACAGAGTTTCTACTTTCTAATTTAGCATCAAGCTTCTCACCTTAGTTAGAGTAGAAATCTGCAGCTAAATCCGGGTGACATATCCTTCAATATTGCATGGACAAACTAGTCAACTACGGTAAACATTACAGTTTTAATTTTGGTGATGATTAAAATCGGACTTAATCGACTTCAGTTATTACGGAGTTAAAAGTGAGATGCAACCACAGTTTTTTTGTATTTTTATCAAAATATTTTCCTTCCATAGCACATCCTGAGGACATACTTTAATGAGGCTGCTGTTTTTGTTTTTTAACAAAGTTTAAATACATTTTTAAAGACCCACAAGGACAAATCCTTTCTCTGTTATCAACAATGTATGTAACTGCTCCAAAGGGGATCATGACAGGTGCCTCCTCATGACGATCCCCGGAAGCAACAACTCGATGCACTCTATGACGCGTTGGGCGACCAATTCTGTCAACATGTTGGATGACGACGGAAGCCAACGGCGAGCTGTGCGTCGTCTGACAGACGAACGGACGACCTGCTCCAAACGTAACACACAGACTATTAGTCATATAGAATGGAAGATGCAAAATTTAAAACTCCTTTGAATACCGTTCATGTTAAACATATTAACCAATATACATGAGAATATATTAAACCAAAAGAAGCTAGTCTTCAGAAAAGCTGAATATTCATTGATATAAAAACGTTGCTGCATTTACAAGTGAGTTAGTCATTGTGAGGCATTCCTCTGTCCCTCAGAGTGATGAAGGCCAATGTACCAAAAGCCTTCTTGACCACCATATCTACACCTCACACTTATCTGCATTAAACTCAATTAGCCATTCTTCAGCCCATTTGCCCAGCTAATCAAGATCCATGATAATCATGCTCCTGTGATTTTTGATAATCTTATTTCCTAAACCAGGGGAGGGGAACCTTTTGATGTTGGAATGCCGCATTAAGTTAGTTGTAATCTAATAAGGCCACATCCAAGAATTTTGTTAAAATATCCCTCGTGACTTACTAATGTTTTAATTGTGGCCATCAGTCGGGGAGGATTATTTTGTTAAATCTTCTTTTACTCTTTGGTATTTTAAATACGTTCATTTTAAGATTAAAATAAAAATAATAAAAGACGAACCAAAACATACATTGATAAAAATAAAAGGATTTGTTCTGCAAAATTTGGATTCATTCAAAAGGCCGCACAATAGTCTAGAAGGCCGTAGGTTCCCCACCCCTGTCCTAAACCAACCCAGTTACTTCACAAGTAACAAATAAAGCATCATTGAACCATTGGTCTCTAGGTCCACTATGTTGTAGTTAACCTCTAGGTTTTTAAATAGCAAGGGATAAAATCGAAGTATCTGAGTTAAAGAATAGATATTATAAGTAAAATAACTGGATTAATTCACGATATAAAACCTAGAAAACGCTTATCAGAAATTTCAGCAGGGTGAATTTTATGGATTACAGCAGCATCTTGATTAACTAGGCAAATAGGCTGAAGACTGGCTAATGGCTTTTAATGCAGATAAGTGCGAGGTGTTGATAGAGTAATCAAGAATGCTTTTGGTACATTGGCTTTCATCAGTCGGAGTATTTAGGTTGGGATGTTCTGTTAGGTTTAGGTTTCTTATTTTCTCATGTACTGAGGTACAGTGAAAAACTTTATTTTGCATGCAATCTAAATAGATCAGATATAGATGATAGTTTTCAGCATTGTAGCCCATCAGTTCCATAGACAACGTTCAATCTCCACAATGGGCTAGAGGTGAATCAGACAGTGCCCTTGCTCATGGATGGACATTCGGAAGCCAAATAACAGAGGGGAAGAAGCTGTTTCTGAGTGTGGTGGTGCGTGCTTTCAAGCTTCTGTACCTTCTGCCAGAAGGGAGCAGGGAGAGGATGGAATGACCGGGGTGGGACAGGATGTTGTCTATTTTAGCTACTTTTCCGAGGCAAAGCGGCCAACATAATCAAAGATTTGTCCCATCCCAGTCATATCTCCCTGTTCCATAGAAACATAGAAACATAGAAAATAGGCGCAGGAGGAGGCCATTCGGCCCTTCGAGCCAGCACTGCCATTCATTGCAGGCAACAAAATTTTGTTCAGACTGGGTTCTCTTGTTTTTCTGAATGGTATTTCCATAGACTAAGCAATTTTATATGCAGTCAAATGTCATGTTTTGCATATTCAATCGCTTTGACTGAACTGATTTATTTCCAGTCCACACAGAAACCTATCACTTACGCCATGCCAAAAGTACACCAAAATTGAAATACAGCAATTATTCTTTGAAAAAAAGCCACGTACTCAATGATAGACAAAAAAGTCCTTGCTTTCTCCCTCCTTCCCCTCCCCTTCCCAGCTCTCCCTCAGACCAGTGTCTCCGCCTCTTCCTTTCTTCTTCCCGCCCCCTGCCCCCCCCCCCACATCAGTCTGAAGAAGGTTCTCGACCCGAAACGTCACCTATTCCTTCGTTCTATAGATGCTGCTTCACCTGCTGAGTTTCTCCAGCGTTTTTGTCAACCTTCGAATTTTTCCAGCATCTGCAGTTCCTTCTTAAACAATGACCTCACCTTTCCCTTGTTTCCTCTCTCAACTATTTCTCATGGCTTTGGATTCCAGCTTCTGCACAATAACTTCTAACAACTTGGTGCCACAATGTTCTGATATTATTTCATGTTCCAGCATCTGCTTTTCTTTGATTTTCAATCTTTAAGCAAGATATGTATTATTCTGCATGGTGTGAAAACATTTGTCAGAATGCTATCTCTCTCCTTTTTTAAGGAACATGTCTATTTTCTATATTGCTGAGAACTATATTCTGCACTCTGTATCCTTCCCTTCGTTCTACCTACTGTACTTGAGTTTGGCTTGATCGAGATAAATAGATTCTTGATTAGTACGATTGTCAGAGGTCATGGGGGGATGGCAGGAGACTGGGGTTAGGAGGGATTGATAGATCAGCCATGATTGAATGGCGGAGTAGATTTGATGGGCCAAATGGCCTAATTCTACTCATATTCCTTATGACTTTATGCTTGTATTTATGCATGGTATTACCTGATTTAATTGGATAACTTGCAAAACAAAGCCTTTCACTGTTCTTCAGTGCACGTGACAATAATGAACCTAAACCTAAATTTAGACACAAAGTGCTGGAGTAACTCAACAGGTCAGGCAGCATCTCTGGAGAAAAAGGAGAGGTGACGTTTCAGGGTCAGGACTCTTCTTCAGACCTGAAGCTAAATTTATCTTTCTCACCAATTAGTACTACCTTCAGGATAGACTATAGCATGTGATGTAGCGAATGTATACGTGGGGATCTGTTTAATAACAGTGCGCCGGATAATTATATGTTGAGCCTTGAACCTCTTGGTGAAGATTGGTCGTTTCTGAAGCCGTTACATTGCTTGAGATGCATCCACACTGCACAACTCTACCATCTGATTGAGCCACAACACAAACACGCACAGAGAAAACAGAACACCCTGTGATTAAAGAAATGTCCTCCTTCTCAATTGTGCTCATCTGATCCGCTTAAGCCTGCCGCCATTGTCGATGCTTCTTGGCTGTGAATGCCTGAGCAGTATCTCAAAGTGTTTGATCGTACCTAATAGGCTCTTTTGATGGCTAATTAGTACACAATAGTGACTGAGAGCTGGGCTGTGGTAATAACCACACCAGTATTGTCAAGCTAAACTATAATAATTTTAGATGTATGACAATAATAAACAAAAGGCGATTAAAAAAAAAAATTGTTTCCAAGCACAGAAATCTTTCCGTAACTAGTGAGCAATCCCACCTCTCTTCACCCTGCAGCTACCTTTGGATTGCCAGACTGCATATCCAATAACTTCTTGTTTTAACCAAGTGATTGATAGAAAGATCAAAGTCATCGGGTCAATTCAAGTTGACTGAATGCTGGCCGTTTCATAGGAAACCACCAGCCATTGTTTGTACAAGGTTCAGCATGAATGCACCATGAAAGGGAATAGCCTGGACTCACATTAAATCCCATTGCCAGAGCACTGACTCCTTGTTGAGGGGCCATGATAGATCTTGCACCTGCTCCAAGACTTTCCACCAGGAAGGATCTAGGTGGTAGTGTATATAAAATCATGGTAGATGCACAGAGTATATTGCCCAGGGCATCGAGGACCATAGGACATAGGTTCAAGGTGCAGGGGAAAAGATTTAATAGGAATCCGAGGGGTAACTTTTTCACACAAAGGGTGGTGGGTGTATGGAACAAGCTGCCAGAGGAGGTACAGTAGTTGAGGCAGGGACTATCCCATTGTTTAAGAAACAGTTAGACAGGTACATGGAAAGGGCAGGTTTGAAGGGATATGGACCAAGCGCAGGCAGGTGGGACTAGCGGAGCTGGGACGTTGTTCAAGTTCAAGTTCAAGTTACATTTATTGTCACATGCACCAATTGGTACAGTGAGATTTGAGTTACCGTACAGCCATACGAATAAAAAGAACACAACACACGAGAGAGTTTAACATAAACATCCCCACACAGCAGGATCAACGTTTCCCACTGTGAGGGAAGGCAATAAAGTTCAGCCATCTTCCTCTTTGTTCACCCGTGGTCGGGGCCTTTGAACCCCTCCGCAGTCGCCGCTACGGCAGCCCGATGTTCAGGCCCTCTCGCCGTGGAACAGCTGAGGGCCTCTCTTCATCTAAATCCAGCACTGCTCATCTCCATTCTTAAACTGAAGCCCCAGGTTCTGGACTTTCCCAAAATCAGGAACATGTTTCCTGCCTCTAACATGTCCAAACCCTTAATAATCTTATATGTTTCATTAAGATACCCTCTCATCCTTCTAACTTCCAGAGTATACAAGCCCCAGGTCCCGTTGTAATTCCCCTTTTCCCAACTTGACACCATTTAGATATTAATCTGCCTACCTGTTTTTGCCACCAAAGTGGATAACCTCACATTTATCCGCATTAAACTGCATCTGCCATGCATCTGCCCACTCACGCAACCTGTCCAAGTCCCCCTGCATCCTCCTCACAGTTCACACTGCCACCCCAGCTTTGTGTCACAGAGCAGCAGCAGCCAGACCAGCAAGTGAGTAGATTGGCTGAGTCATCCTAATTAGTTGTGTGGATAGTTGACTTGATTAGATAAAATTAAGTTCAGGTCTAGGGGAGTGGCCTGGTTGAGGGGAAGTGCCTTGGTGAAGTAAAGTGCGAGTCTTTGGTGAGGAGGCAACACTTGAATCGGTTGTTATTGCAGTGCGTTTGTTGCAAGATGTGGGAAGTCAGGGGCACGGCTGGTGTCACTGTCCACTACACCTGTAGGAACTGTGTCCAGATGCAGCTACTGAAGGGCCGAGTTCGGGAACTGGAGCAGCAGCAGCTGGATGACCTGGGGTCCATCCGGGATGACAAAGCTTCCTGGACAGGACCCACAGTCAGGTCATCACTCCATGAGTGTTAGAGGTGGGTTAGACAGGTAGAGACGGAAAGAAAGGGGATGAAGCGAGTACAGGAGGCGTTGGTGGAAGTACCTCTTGCAAACAGGGAGCTGTCGGGGCAGGCGACACTTCCAGTCCAAGTTGCCAACAGGTCTGTGACTCGAATCCTAGTGCCGAGACAAGACTGGCGAGACCAACATGAGGCAGTGCCACAGTGGTGGGTGACTCCATTGTCCGAGGTGCGAACAGGAAATTCTGTGGCCACAGGCAAGGCGTGTGCATGGTGTGTTGCCTCCTTGGTGCCAAGGTCCAAGACGTCTCAGACCGACCAGAATATCCTCGAGAGGGAAGGTGAGCAGCCGGAAACAGTTGTACATGTAGGCACAAATGACGTGTGCAAGAAGAGGAAGGAGGTTCTGCAACATAAATATAGAGAACCACAGTAGTTAGGAGACTGAAAAGCAGCACTTCTAGGGTGGTTATCTCTGGGTTACTTCCAGTACCTCGTGCTAATGAGGGTAAGAACAGAGAAATATCTGAATGTGTGGCTGTAGACCAAGGCTGGGAGCTAAACATGCTGGGGTTCAGGAAGGATAGACAGAAATGAAGAGGAGGTGGGGTGGTTAAAGAGGAGATGAATGCAATAGCAAGGAGAGACATTTGCTTGGATGCTGTAGAATCAGTATAGGTAGAACTGTGAAATAGTCACGGGCAGAAAACACTTGTTGGGGTTGGATACAGACCACCAAACAGCAGTAGAGTGGTTGGGGATAGCATCAAGCAGGAAATTAGAGATGCGTGTAGCAAAGGCACAGCGGTTAACATGGGTGACCTTAATCTACATATAGATTGGGCCAACCAAATTTGTAACAGCGCTGATGAGGATGATTTCCTGGAATGTATACGGATGGGTTTTTAAACCAATACGTAAAGGAACCAACTAGAGGACAGGCCATCCTAGACTGGGTATGGTGTAATGAGGAAGGATTAGTTAGCAATCTTGATAATATGGTGGAATTCTGCATTAGGATGGAGAGTGACTCGGTTAATTCAGAGACTAGGTTCCTGAACTTGAATAAAGGAGACGTTGAAGGTACGAGACAGGAATTGGCTCGGACAGACGGGCAAATTATCCTTAAAGGGTTGACAGTGGAGATGCAATGGTGAAGATTTAATGAATTCATGGAAGAACTCCAGAAATTGTTCATCCCTGTCTGGCAAAAAAATAAGACTGGGAAGGCAGCTCAACCGTGGCTGACAAGTGAAGTCAAGGATAGCGTTAAATCCAAGGAAGAGGCATATAAATTGGCCAGAAGAAGCGGTAAACCAGAGGACTGGGAGAAATTTAGAATTCAGAGGAGGACAAAGGGGTTAAGTGAGAGGGGGGAAAAAAAGAGCATGAATGAAAGCTTGCGGGGAATATAAAAACTGAGTAAAAGTTTCTATAGATATGTAAAAAGGAAAAGATTAGTGAAGATGAATGTAGGTCCCTTACAGTCAGAGACGGGTGAATTTACAATGGGAAGTAAGGAAATGGTAGAACAGTTACACGAGTACTTTGGTTCTGTCTTCACTAAGGAAGACACAAACAATCTCCCGGAAATACTTGGGGACCGAGGATCTAGTGGGAGGGAGGAACTGAAGGGAATCCACATTAGTCAGAAAATGGTGTCAGGTAAACTGTTGGGACTGAAGGCAGATAATCCCAAATATCCCCAGGGCCTGATGGTCTGCATTCCAAAGTACTCAAGGAGGTTGCCCTGGAAATCGTGAATGCATTGGTGATCATTTTCCAATGTTCTCTCGACTCTGGATCAGTTCCTGTGGACTGGAGGGTAGCCAATGTAACCCCACTTTTTAAGAAAGGAGGGAGAGAGAAAATAGAGAATTATAGACCAGTTAGCCTTACATCGGTAGTGGGGAAGATGCTGGAGTCGATTATTAAAGATGTTATAGCAGCGCATTTGGAAAGCAGTGACGGGATTGATCAAAGTCAGCATGGATATATGAAGGGGAAATCATGCTTGACTAATCTTTTGGAATTTTTTGAGGATGTAACAAGTAGAATGGACAAGGGAGAGCCAGTGGATGTGGTGTATCTGGACTTTCAAAAAACCTTTGGCAAGGTCCCACGCAAGTATTAGTGTGCAAAATTAGAGCACGTGGTATTGGGGGCAGGGTATTGACATGGATAGAGAACTGGTTGGCAGACAGGAAGCAAAGAGTAGGAATTAACAGCTCCTTTTCAGAATGGCAGGTAGTGACTAGTGGGGTGCCGCAAGGGTTGATGCTGGGACCCCAGTTGTTTACAATATATATTAACGACTAGACTAAGTGGGACCTGTTGGGTCTCATGTTCACACGGGAGGGCTGATCCCCACAATGCAATATTCCACCTCTCCACCAATGGGGGGGGGCTTTCTGGAGTGCTAGTATGGGTGTTGGGGGCCGAAGGGACTGGTTTCCAGAGGGCTAGTATGGACATTGTGGGATGAATGGATTCGTGGGCTGGCAGCTCAGTCACTCAGGCCTGGTGGGCTGGCAGCTCAGAAACTGCCAGAAATTCTGTCCAAAGCAGGTGAGAGACTCTGTGTGAGAGAGAGAGAAGAGAGAGAAGGGGAGAGGGTGTAGAATCAATTTTAGACATTGTTCATCTATTTCTGCAGATCACAGCAATGAAGGAGAAAAGTCTATCATGGTCTGGACCTCACAGAGAGCCAATGAAGAGAGGGAGAAATATAGTGGGGTGAGGTTTAATACTTGCAGGGGGAATACTTACTGATGGGCCGAAGGGACTCCTCCTGGGCTAGTACCAGCCTGATGGGATGAAGGGACTTGGAGTGAATCGGAGTGAAATCTCAGTGAAATGCACTTTTTCTGGGCTTTTCCTGGCCTGGCACGAGCCTTTTGGGCCAAAATGCTCTTCCTAGGCTTATACTGGCATTTTGGGCAAAAAGGACTGATTTCTCAGCTACTCGGGGCCTTATGGGCTGAAATGGCAGGTCAAACAACTCATTTCATTTCATTACCATTTCAGTTTCAAGCACAGGGCAGGCCAAACAACTCGTCTCATTTTCATTTCATTTCATTTCCATTGCCATTTCAGTTTCAAGCACAGGGCAGGTCAAACAACTCATTTTACATTCATTTAGGGCAAACAAATAATTTATTGCAAGTACATAACTCAATGTTCAGTAGACTCACAGTTCAGTTGACTCACAGCAGAATCAGAGTTGTGGCCTCTCCCTGGTGATCTTCCAGAGTGACTGACTCACGTGACTGACTCACGTGACTGACTCACGTGACTGACTCACTCAGGCATCCAGGGTTTTATAGTCCTGCCACCCTCCCCCCCCCCCGGAAGGGGAGTTACCTTCATCATGACGATTGACAGGCAAGAGGACCAGTCAGCTGATCTCAAGATTTTTTAAACACTCATAACTTTTTTATTTTCATCGATCAGAAAAATTCTTGGGGCTGCCTCAGCGGAGAAGGACTGCGAGTAAAATGGACAAAATCATAGCGCTATGAGGTACCATTTTTAAAAAGAATTAATATACAGCACAGACAGGAAGTGGTCAAGATGAGACTTTTAGTTATATAGATTTAGACAAGGGAATTAAATGAAAAATCTCTAAGTTTGCGGATGACACAAAGCTGGGTGGTCGTGTGAGCTGCGCGGAGGATGCTATGAGGCTGCAGGGTGAATTGGTTGGGTGAGTGGGCAGAAGCATTGCAGATATAGTTTAATGTGGATAAATGTGAGGTTATCCACTTTGGTGGAAAGAACAGGAAGGCAGATTATTATCTGAATGGTGTCAGATTAGGAGAAGGGGAGATGCAATGAGACCTGGGTGTGCTTGTACATCTGTCACTGAAAGTAAGCATGCAGGTACAGCAGGCAGGTAGTGAGAGGATTTGAGTTTAGGAGCAAGGAGGTCCTACTGCAGTTGTACAGGGCTCTGGTGAGACATCACCTGGAGTATTGTGTGCAATTTTTGTCTCCTAATTTGAGGAAGGACATTATTGTTATTGAGGTAGTGCAGCGTAGGTTCGCCCGGTTAATTCCCGGGATGGCGGGCCTAATGTATAATGAATGGGTCGACTGGGCTTTTATTCACTGGAATGTATAAGGATGAGAGGATATCTTATAGAAACATAACATTCTTAGAGGATTGGACAGGGTAGATGCAGGAAAAATGTTCCTGATGTTGGGGGAGTCTAAAACCAGGCATCACAGTTTGAGAATAAGGGGTAGGCCATTTAGGACTGAGATGAGGAAAAATGTTTTCACCCAGAGAGTTGTGAATCTGTGGAATTCTTTGCCACAGAAGGCAGTGGAGGCCAATTCACTGGATGGTTTCAAGAGTATAAGAGTTGGATTTAGCTCTTTGGGCTAAGGGAAACAAGGGATATGGGGGAAAAACATAACAGGGTACTGTTTTTGGATGATCAGCCATGATCATATTGAATAGCGGTGCTAGCCCAAAGGGCCGAATGGCCTACTCCTGCACCTATTTTCTATGTTTCTATGTGCACTACTTAAATGCTGTCAATAGTTCCTTCCACCAATCTCGCTGCAATAAACCCCAGTACTCACCTTTCTTTGGGTGAGAAAGTTCACCCTCTTGCCCTTTTCCTAAATGTATGTCCTGTTGGTTTATCTACCTACATCTGGTGTGAACCCTTTCTATATCCATCATAATCTGCCGTATATCTAGATGACGTCATCTCTTAAACTTCTGTGCCCCAGGTAAATTAGGCCCAACTTCTCCAGTCTCTCCTCATAATTGAACTACTCCTTGTCAGGAAATGTCCTGGTGCATCTCTACCCTCTCTCGTGCTATTAAATCTCTCCGATAGTGAGGTGACCAGAAATGCACACAGTACTCTAGATGTCATCTGGCCAATATTTTACAAAGCTGGAGCATAATCTTGCGTTCAATACCTCAACTAATGAAGGCTCCTACCCTTGAAGGTGGCAGTGCAGACAGACACAGTGATTAAGAATCCTTAATCACTTTATCTGTCTACACTGCCACCTTCAATGATCTTTGGACATGAACTCCAAGATCATTCTGTATTCCAATACCCCCTTGGGCCCTCGCCACGGTGTATGTCCCAGCCTCACTGATACTCCCAAAATGCATCACCTCTCATTTATCTTCATTAAACTCTGTATGCCATCTCTCAGCCCATTTCACCCAAACATGCAGATCACACTTTGTCCTACTATTATCAACAACTGCCAATGTTAGTGTCATCTGTGAAGTTATTAATGATGCCTCTTCCATCAACATCCAAATCATTCACAATTGCAATCAGCAAGGATCCTAGCATCAATCTCTTCAGAACACCGCAAATCACAACATATCCCATCACAAAAACAACCCTCTACCATCACCTGTGTAGGAAGGAACTGCAGATGCTGGTTAATACCGATGATAGACATAAATACTGGAGTAACTCAATGGGTCAGGCTGCATCTCTGGAAAAATGCGTTCTGAAGATGCGTTTCTGACCCCGAAATATCACATTCCTTATAGAGATGCTGTCTAACCCGCTGAGTTACTCTGGTATTTTGTGTCATAAGGTCATGGGGAATAGGAACGGATTTGGGCCATTTGGCCCATCAAGTCTACTCCGCCATTCAATCATGGCTGATCTATCTCTCCCTCCCAACACCATTCTCCAACCTTCTTCCTATAACCCCTGACACCCCTGACACCCGTGTCCCCTGACACCCATGACCCCTGACACCCGTGACCCCTGACAAGTTAATGATGTCTCTGCCATGCCCTTCTGTCTCCTATTGAGAAGCCCTCACCTTTTCCTTATTGGACCTTGTCAAAAGCCTCACTGAAGTCCACGTAAACCACATCTTCAGCACTGCCCTCATCACTACACGTTACTGTTGCTTGAAAAGACTTAAATCAGAATGGACAAACATGACCTGCCCTTGACAACATCATGTTGGCTACTTCTGATTAATCCCTGCCTTTCCAAATGATCATTAATATTGTCCCTTAGAAATGTGTCCAATATCTTCACCAGTCTATTACTCACCCAGGCTCATCCCACTGCCCTTGTTGAAGAGGGGACCACATGTGCCATCCTCCAATGGTCTGGCACCTCACTTGAAGATTTAAAACTCTCAATCAAAGCCACAGCAATTTTTGCCCTTGCCTCTCACAGCAACCTGGGACAAATCTCACCTGTGCCTGGTGATTTATCCAACTTTAAACCCATCAATGGATTGATTATTTTGTCTTTATTTACCACCAATTATTTTTTACATTTCGGATATATGTAACTACTTACACCTATATTCCCTTATACAATGGTGGGATTTGAAACCATGCCCCCTAAATCAATAATTCAGGTATTTTGTAATGTATTGTTTGTAATTGTAATAGTATGAAATTGACAGTAATTTCAGTAATTCAGCTACTACAGGAAAAATGCTCTGAATCCACAACATTTAGACCCAAGTGCCTATATTACAACAAATGATCCCAAAAATATTTTATTGGCTGCAAAGTGCTTTGGGATATGCTAAAGGGGGTTATATAAATGAAAGTCTATTTTAAAAGTTGTTTGTGCTGAAAGCTGAATCAGTCTGTGCCTCCCAGAACCAGGGATGAAAGATGTGTGCACACAAGGATTTGACAGACAAAGTAAGGAGAAACTGCTTCATTGGTGGCAGAAAATATTGCTTTAAAATAATTGGCAAAGGAACAAAAATGAGGTATACATACACGTCCAGATTCAGGGACAGTTTCTTCCCAGTTGTTATCAGGCAACTGAACCATCCTGAACCATCCTTCCAGAGTGCAGTCCTGAACTACTATCTACCTCATTGGAGACTAGGGTTGCCAACATTCTCACTCCCAAATAAGGGACGTCGCCGGCCCTGATTTGTTCTGGCCTTTTCTTGCCTCCAGTTTCCTTCTCCGCACCATCTTTCAGTCTGAAGAAGGGTTCCCACCCAAATTGCCTCTTCCTTTTCTCCAGAGATGCTGCCTGCCCCACTGAGTTATTCCAGCATTTTGCGTCTATCTGTCAGTTTTTGATTATGATTTGATTATGCATGTACCGTAATATTCATGTCAGTGAAGGACCTCAGATGAACTAACTGGCCTTTTACCGCTTACCATGTTTCCCATGTGTCGGTCTGGGCAGTTGGCATGTTACTTTGGCTGTGACAAGGACACTGCACATGCAATGAGGAAGCGATTGTTAAAAATGAAATTTGCCTTAAGTAACAAAGATATCAAGCGCTTCAAGGACTGTATCTCTGGAACATCTAAGGTCGTGGGGATACCTAATAGACATGTTAAACTATGAGAGCCATAGACAGGGTAGACAGTCAGAACACATTTCTCAGCATGGAAAAAGCAAACACACGGGGCATTGCATTAAGGTGGCAAGGGCAAAGTTTAAAGGAGATATGCAATACAAGTTTTACACAAAGACTGGTGAGTGTCTAGAATGTTCTACTGAGGGTGGTGATTGAGCAGATACGATAGTGGTATTTAAGAGACTTTTGGAAAGACATATGGACATGCAGAGAATGGTGGGATATGGATTATATATATATATGCCATTTATTGTCACTATACATGTACAGTGAAACTGAAAGCTGCTCGTACTCGGTGGTGCAGTGGCATACAACTTTAGCTGTGACAAAAACACTGCACATGCAATGAAAGCGATTGTTAAAAAAAATTTGCCTTAAGGGAGAAGGGGGGGGGGCGCTTCAAGGGAGGGATAGGTGGAACAATCTATGCGGCGCTACCTAATACATGTTAAACTATAGAGCCATATACAGATGGAAGTCCGTGGTGTTGGGCAGTGAAGTCAGTGCATGTGTGAATTAGAATTAATAGTAGTTATAATTCTCGGAAAGCAACTATTTCTGAGTCTATTTGTCCTGGATTTGATGCACCTATAGCGCCTTCCAGAGGGCAGCAGGTCGAACAGTCCAAACGCAGGATGGGAGCTATATGGATTATGTATAGGCAGATAAGAGATGGCACCATGTCCAATACAGACATGGGTGGATCGAAGGGTCTGTTCTATGGTCTGATCTATGTTCTTTGTATACTCACAGTGATAGAGTGAGTCTGGAGGATCAACATTAATCTCAGCAACTTCAACAGGCTGGCTTGAAACATTGCAACTCAAGTTCAGACTCAAGCATAGACAGAAGAAGGGGTAGTTACTGCTTGTCATTGGGTGAGGCAAGATGGCAGCTCAGCACACGAACATCAGGAACCTTGGCAATTAAAATCAAACACAGGTGCTCATCAATCTTGTGCAAAACCAATGGATTTGTTCTCCAGGACAAGCAATATCATCAGAAATTGAGAAAGGTGCTACAAATGTGACTGGTCAGGAGTGCTCTGGAGGCTCAGTCATCAAAGCGTGGGTTGATACATTTCCAGACGTTACGGGAATCAAAGGGGGTACGGTGACGCAGCGGTAGAGTTGCTGCCTTACAGCGCCAGAGATCCTGACTACGGGTGCTATCTGTACAGAGTTTGCATATTCTCCCCATGACTAGCACAGTTTTCTCCGGGCACTCCGGTTTCCTTCCACACTCCAAACACATACAGGTTTGTAGGTTAATTAGCTTTGGTAAAAATTATAAATTGCCCCGAGTGTATAGGGTTGTGTTAGTGTGCGGGGATCGCTGGTTGGCATAGACTCAGTGGGCCAAATGGCCTGTTTCCATGATGCATCTCTAAATGAAACCAAACTAAAGAAAGCGGGTGAGAACTTGTAGGGCCGAGATGGCCTGTTTCCGTGCTGTAATTGTTATATGGTTATAACTGCACAAGAAAGTGCTACTGAAGGAGACCAGCTATATTTGAATGAGAAATGGAGAAGGCTTAAGAGTTGGACAACCTCTTCCTGCTTCTATTTCCTAACTTCTTAGATAGAAGTTGGTGTCGCAAAGAGAGATGTTAAACTACTTTCAGTTTTTCTTTTCATTCAAAGTGGAGAAAAATGTAGTATATCTAAGGTGTCAGAGGATATGGGTAAAAGGCAGGGGAATGGGGTTAGGAGGGAGAGATAGATCAGCCATGATTGAATGGCGGAGTAGACTTGATGGGTCGAATGGCCTAATTCTACTCCTATTCCTTATGACATTATGACCACAAAAACCACTGGAGTAAAGGCATTAGAGGTCATTCATAACAAAATCGGGTTGTACTGAAATGGTAAGATGGTCTAGGGGGAAGAAAGATTCCAAGGGGAGAAAGGGACGACCATGGCTGACAAGGGATGTCAGGGACAGTATAAAAATTAAAGATGAGCGGGAAGCAAGAGGATTGAGTAATGTTTAAAGAGCAACAGAAGATAACTAAAAAAGACAAAACGGGAAGAAAAGATGAGGTACGAAGGTAAGCTGGCCAAGAATATAAAGCAGGATAGTAAAAGCTTCTTTAGGTATGTGAAGAGGAAAAAATTAGTTAAGACCAAAGTTGGACACTTGAAGACTGAAAAAGGTGAATTTATTATGGGGAACAAGGAAATGGTGGATGAGTTGAACAGGTACTTTGGATCTGTCTTCACTAAGGAGGACACAAACAATCTTCCTGGTATACTAGTGGCCAGAGGATCTGGGGTGGCGGAGGAACTGAAGGAAATCCACATTAGGCAGGAAATGGTGTTGGGTAGACTGATGGGATTGAAGGCAGATAAATCCCCAGGGCCTGATGGTCTGCACCCCAGCGTACTTAAGGAAGTGGCTCTAGAAATCGTGGATGCATTGGTGACAATTTTCTAATGTTCGATAGACTCGGGATCAGTTCCTGTGGATTGGAGGGTAGCTTATGTTATCCCACTTTTTAAGAAAGGCGGGAGAGAGAAAACAGGGAATTATAGACCAGTTAGCCTGACATCGGTGGTGGGGAAGATGCTGGAGTCAATTATAAAAGATGAGATAGCCGAACATTTGGATAGCAGTAACAGGATCGGTCCAAGTCAGCATGGATTTACGAAGGGGAAATCATGTTTGACTAATCTTCTGGAATTTTTTTAAGATTTATCTAGGAAAATGGACAAGGGAGAACCAGTGGATGTAGTGTACCTGGACTTTCAGAAAGCATTTGATAAGGTCCCACATAGGAGATTAGTGGGCAAAATTAGGGCCAATGGTATTGGGGGTAGAATGCTGACATGGATAGAGAAGTGGTTGGCAGACAGGAAACAAAGAGTAGGGATTTACGGGTCCCTTTCAGAATGGCAGGGAGAGACTAGTGGGGTATCGCAAGGCTCGGTGCTGGGACAGCAGCTATTTACAATATACATCAATGATTTGGGATTCAAAGTAACATTAGCAAATTTGCAGATGACACAAAGCTGGGTGACAGTGTGAACTGTGAAGAGGATGCTATGAGAATGCAGGGTGACTTGGACAGGTTGGGGGAGTGGGCAGATGCATGACAGATGCAGTTTAATGTGGATAAATGTGAGGTTATCCACTTTGGTAGCAAAAACAGGAAGGCAGATTACTATCTAAATAGCATCAAGTTGGGAAAAGGGGAAATACAACGAGATCTGGGGTCCATGTTCATCAGTCTATGAAAGTAAGCATGCAGGTACAGCAGGCAGTGAAGAAAGCGAATGGCATGTTGGCATTTATAACAAGAGGAATCGAATATAGGAGCAAAGAGGTTCTTCTGCAGTTGTACAGAGCCCTAGTGAGACCACGCCTGGAGTATTGTGTGCAATTTTGGTCCCCTAATTTGAGGAAGGACATTCTTGCTATTGAGGGAGTGCAGCATAAATTTACAAGGTTAATTCCCGGGATGGCAGGACTGTCATATGCTGAGAGAATGGAGAAGCTGGGCTTGTACACTCTGGAGTTTAGAAGGATGAGAGGAGATCCCATTGAAACATTTTAGATTGTTAAGGGTTTGGACATGCTAGAGGCAGGAAACGTGTTCCCGATGTTGGGGAGTCCAGAACCAGGGACCACAGTTTAAGAATAAGGAGTAAGCCATTTAGAACATAGACGAGGAAACACTTTTCTCACAGAGAGTGGTGAGTCTGTGGAATTCTCTGCCTCAGAGGGCGATGGAGGCTGGTTCTCTGGATGCTTTCAAGAGAGAGCTGGATAGGGCTCTTAAAAATAGCAGAGTCAGGGGACATGGGGAGAAGGCAGGAACGGGGTACTGATTGGGGATGATCAGCCATGATCACATTGAATGGCGGTGCTGGCTCGAAGGGCCGAATGGCCTCCTTCTGCACCTACTGTCTATTGCCTCCTACACTGCACAATATTATCACCCGATAAGGATATGCTGCCGATATTTAAGAGGATATTTATTTTCTGTAAAATGCTCTAATCAGGCTGCAGCTTGTTTTCAAATATTAATACATAGGTCCAGCGGAAAAATTGGAAAGTGCTCCTTTCTTGCCACTGACATGTTTCTGAAAAGAATAACAAGTTCCTGAGAGAGGTTTCGAAGTGGTAATCTAATCACGATGCTCAAATAACATCAGAAACCACAAAAGCAAAACCCCAGTGGTTGCAACACTCATCCAAGATGAGATTGCAACCTTAGAGTTGTTTTTCGATTTCTATTACTTTCTAAAATATGTTGCTTCAATTTCAAGTAGAGACTTCAGTCAGTTCTTATGCTGGTTGTGGCTGCTGTCCTTGATGATGGAGTTTAATTTTTTTTTATTGATTGAGATGGCTGAGCAGTAAATGGACCAAAGCCAGTTATGACAAAAATAGCTGCAGTGCGTTTATGCAAGAACAATATGAAGAGGCCATGCATTCCACTGATAATCCTGCAACTCTCAAGCTGGTGGGGAACCTAACCCACTGGGAGCAAATCAGAAACTTGGGCAAACGGTTTCTGCTCATCGTCTGTTGATTTTCCCCTCCGGACTCCTAAATACCTCTTTGCCCCTCCATGTTTTATTTCCTTTTGCTCTTAGAAACATAGAAAATACATGAAGGAGTAGGCCATTCAGCCCTTCGAGCCTGCACCGCCATTCAATATGATCATGGCTGATCATCCAACTCAGTATCCTGTACCTGCTTTTCCCTCATATCCCTTGATTCCGTTAGCCCAAATAGCTAAATCTAACTCTCTCTTGAAAACATCCAGTGAATTGGCCTCCACTGCCTTTTGTGGCAGAGAATTCCACAGATTGTCAACTCCCCTCTGATGTTACCCTTCCCTGTTTTTCACCTAAAGCTAGCAATTCTGTGGGATATTCTTACACACTGACCACCATGGTTTGTGTCTCGATCTGACCCGTCGTCTTGCACAACCAAAATGTGGAAGGAAATACAGGGAATCTGAACGCTGTCTGTTTTGGACAGGATCTGCAAAGGCAGATACGGGCGGCACGGTGGCGCAGCGGTAGAATTGCTGCCTTACAGCATCAGAGTTCGATCCTGACTATGGGTGCTGTCTGTACTGAGTTTGTACATTCTCCCCGTAACCAGCATGGGTTTTCTCCGGTTTTCACCTACTCTCCAAAGATGTTCAGGTTTGTAGGCTAATTGGCTTGGTAAAATAGTAAACTGTCCCTAATGTGCATAGGGTGGTGTTAGTGTGCAGGGATCGCTGGTCAGCATGGATTCGATGGGCTAAAGGGCTTGTTTTTTGTGCTGTATGTCTAAACTAAACTGGCCCACAGCCTAGATTTGCAATCATTCCAGGGCAAGAGTCACTAGACTTCTGCACTTTGTGTTGCACAGTGAGTTGCAGATAGTGTGGAGGTATCAAGATAATCTGAAGAAGGGTTTCAGCCCAAAACGTTGCCTATTTCCTTCGCTCCATAGATGCTGCCTCACCCGCTGAGTTTCTCCAGCACTTTTGGCTATCTTCGATTTTCCAGCATCTGCAGTTCCTTCTTAAACAAGATAATCCTTACCTCCTGAAGGAATAGTGACAGCCTGTGACAGGAAGGAGAGCTTGCGCTTATCTCAATGCCTTTAAACTAATGCAACATTTAAAATGTCTCTATGACATTCTGAACAGATACATTTAAAAACTATTGAAACTTACAAATATTTTGATGCAATTCAAAATAAATTATCATGTCTAAATTTACGGCATTAATTTCGAGAAGACACGACTATAAACACAGGAATGTAATGCTCAGGCTTTATAGGACACCAGTCAGACAGCATTTAGGGTATTGTGAGTAATGTTGGACCCCATATCTGCGGTGGGATGTGCTGGCTTTTACGTTAGAGGTGCAGCATGGAAACAGGCCCTTCGGCCCATTGAGTCTGCGCCAACCAGCGATCCCTGTACACTAGCACTATCCCACACACTCCAGACAGTTTACAATTTTTACTGAAGCCAAATTAGCCTACAAACCTGTATGTCTTTGGAGTGTGGGAGGAAACTGGAGCACCCGAGGACAAATCATGTGGTCACGGGGAGAACGTACAAAATCCGTACAGACAGCACCCGTAGTGGGGATAGAACCCGGGTCTCTGGCGCTGTTATGCACCAATTGTGCCACCGCGCTGCCCATCACCGTGTGGTGGTGACAATGATCCCGGGAATGATTGGGTTAATTTATGATGAGCGTTTGACGGCTCTGGATCTGTACTTGCTAGAGTTTAGAGGGATCTCATTGAAACTTACCGAATAGTGAAAGGCCTGCACAGAGTGGATGTGAAGAGGATGTTTCCACCTGTGGGAGAGTCTCGAACCAGAGGGCACAGCCGCAGAATAAAAGTACCTACATTTAGAAAGGCGGGCATTTCTTTAGTCAGAAGGTGGTGAATCTGTGAAATGTATTGCTACAGACGGCTGTGGAGGCCAAGTCATTGGGATTTTTAAAGTGGAGATTGATAGGTTCTTTGATTAATATGGTTGTCAAAGGTTACAGGGAGAAGGCAGGAGAATGAGGTTGAGAGGGAAAGACTGATCAGCCATGATAGAATGGTGGAGCGGCTCGATGGGCCGAAATGTCCAATTCTGCTTCTATGACATGAACGTATGTAACTGTGTACATTATCATGTATATTGTATACTCTATGAGCTTCATGCAGACAGGGAATTTCATTGCACCCATCTGAATATGACATTAAACTAATCTGAATTAAATTTAATTAAAATAAATGAAGGTTCCCATTTCTAATTAGAAATATGATTATCATATCATGTCATTCTGGAGAGTCAAAGGAGCACGCAGAACAACAACCGGATCCTCTCCCTGCCCTGTAGAACGGAGCGGTTCAGGAGATCCTTCACCCCTGCAGCCATTAGATTTTATAATTCGGACCGCTAGGCTGTAGGGGGATACATTCTTGCAAATTTTTAATTTTTAATTGTTACTTATTGGTCTTTTTAAGTATTTATTGCTCTCAGGTCGTGTCCACAGTGTAGTCTATGTATTTTCTGTCTGCGTTTGTTTTGAATCTGTGGGTTTGTTGGTTGGGGGTTTCTGGACATCTGAATTTCCCTGAGGGGATCAATAAAGTATTTATTATTATTATTATATAAAGCTCTCTTCGTTAGTATGTTTGTTTGTTCGTAAGTCACATCTCCTCCAAAACCCAACGCCTTAATGGAGAAATTTTTATATATTCCGGTAGAGATTCACCTCATGAATTCAAAAATCTCCTCATCTGAAAATTTGGTTCATTATTTCCCGAGTTTTTAACTAAAATTGTTTTAAATATAACTGCTGCATGATGTCACAATGCCTTTAATCCTCGTGACCAGCTGCAGAGACTTTTTAATGCGCAGCCAATTACATGGATTGAAGCCCGTGAACACGTGATCAAGTCGTCCAGCGCGCTCCGCTGGGCTTCTTGAAGTTCAACAACATGGCGGCGGCGGTCGTTATTGCAGAAAGAACGAGCAGGCACTGCAGATCCCGAGGTCACCGGAGGTCACTGGAGGTCACCGGAAGTCACGGGCTTGCTTTTGAATCCTCTCCGTCTCCCCCGTCCGATCGTCTGTCACGCTGGCGAGTGCGCTGCCGGCCCTCCGCTGTTTTTCACAGTCCTCAGAGCGAAATAAAACCACATTAAAACTTTAAGAAACATGAAACTATAGGAAAATAATGAAAATCAAAACTTACAGAGGATCTCCAACCTCAAGCAGGTTCCCGATGCACTGTTGAATAAATGATTCTTTATTATCACATGTGGCATGTCAGAGGGAAATTCTTTCTTTTGCATACCATGTCCAATCTAAGCAAAGAATGGATTTACCGTGATTTCAAACAGTCGGTTGAGTTTCTACATTATTTTTTAACCGCAATCTTCCAGTGGCTCAGCTCATAAAAATGGGGCTGAATCTCTGTGAAGCGTAGATTCCAATTTTCTCCACAGCTCAAACTTGGACAAAGGATCAACTATGATGCTGGGATCATCAGCTTTGCACGTGTTATCATGTGCCCAACAGGAGGGGACCTGTCTATTCGAGACTGCCATTGATGGAGCAATCTTTGCTCGTGTATCCGACGGTCGGGCTGTCTGCATCGGGGCGATCAAGCTGCTGCATCGGGGGGGATGGCAGCTCCCCGCGCCAGGTCGGGGCTAGTCGAACTTTCTGCATCGTTGGAGTTCCCCGACTTGGTCTCTACTCGAGACTGCGAGCTCCGCGATGTTGAAATCAGCAGGCCGCGGTTGGAGCGTCGATCCCAGGCCAGGGATCGGCTCCGCTGGTAAGTCCACGGACACACGGTGGGGCTCAAATTCAGTCCCGAGCAAGGCCGCCAGCTCCATAATGTTAGGCCATAGAGTGACTGGAAATATGATCCGGAAAACAATCGCATCTCCGGCAAGGTAAGAGAAAAAAGTTTCCCCCAACCCCCTCCCCCACCCCTCACATAAAACACACCAGAGAACATTAACGCAAACTCACTAAAAATAACAAAAAAAGATGAAAAAACAGTCAGACTGGCTGCCATCCTGGTGGAATATTCCTGATGTGCTTACAGCTTTGTCAGCATTTTCCCTGTAGATCTTATCACATTACAGATTTTTCTCTGTACTCTGGGTTAACACAGTGAGTCATTAGTTACATTGAGAAGGGTTGTGTCCAGCTTTGATTTTCAGACATTCTGAGTGATAGATGTCATATTATCTGCCGCAGAGCACTGCAAGGTATTCCAGTGTCAGACACATGGGCTTGCATGGATACCCCAAGAACAAAGAGAGTCCCGGTGAAAGGGGGCTGACAAGAGCAAAGTGCGACCATTTTTTTTAGTTTAGTTTAGTTTAGAGATACAGTGCGGAAACAGGCCCTTCGGCCCACCGAGTCCACGCCGACCAGCGATCCCTGTACATTAACACTATCCTACACCTACTAGGGACAATTTTTACTCTTACCAAGCCAATTAAACTACAAACCTGTACGTCTTTGGAGTGTGGGAGGAAACCGAATATCTCGGAGAAAACCCACAAAGATCATGGGGAGAACATGCAAACTCCGTACAGACAGCACCCGTAATCAGGATCGAACCCGGGTCTCCGGCGCTGCATTCGCTGTAAGGCAGCAACTCTACCGCTGCGCCACCGTAACTCTATGACTTGAAAGGCTAAATGTATGAAGGTTGTCTCTCCTAATTGAAGAATTTAGGACCATGAAGTACTGTTTCAAAATACGGTATAGACCATTTAGGACTGAGGTGCAAGAAAATATCTTCACTAAGGAGGTGGTGAATCTTTGGGATTCTTTACTCCAGATGACTAGGAATAGTCAACCATTGAGTTGATTCCAAACACAGATTCATAATTTTCTGGATATTAAGGTAATCAGGAAGTATGATGGATAATGCTGGAAAATGGCACTGAACATGAAGATCCGCTATGATCTTGATGAATGGCAGAGCAGACTCAATAGGGTAAATGACCTACTTCTAATCCTTTTCATTCATGTTTACATTTAATGTCTTTCTCCCCTCATTTTCTAGGTGCTCCATTTTCCCCATTTATTTTCCTGTACCCTTATTGTATAAATACCCTCTGTCGCTAATCACCCAATTCATCAAGTTATTCAGTGTTATTAATAGTAAGATTAAACGAGAACTTACCAGTTTGAAGTTTGATCTTTATTTTATGAGGAGTTACGTCGAGGGACTACGTGAAGAAGGCCGTCCAGGCGCACGCTCGTCAAACTTCAAAGCAGCGGTGTGAAATCACAGATGATGATATACTCCGAAGCATAATAGTAAGCTACGTGATACAAACTTAACTTACCTTTGATCTTATTAGGGTGGGAGCGGAGGGCACGTAGTCCCTCGACGTAACTCCTCATAAAATACAGATCAAACTTCAAACTGGTAAGTTCTCGTTTAATCTTACTATTTTACTTCGGAGTCACGTGAGTGACTACGTGAAGATTTTAAAGCTTCTGTGATTTCAGGCCGTAGATTGGGTTCCGGCGTATCACTGCATTTTGCTCGACTCTATGAGTGAAAAACAGTCAATAACATGCAAACCATCGTACTTGTTTAATTAATTAATGGTTTATTTTATGGTAAAACATTATGTATCCCATTTTAATCTCTAGAGACATTTAATACTGAATTCAAAATAGTACCACCAAATACACCAGGGTCTGCAATTCCTTTGTGATAATACTTGTGCAAAATCCTTTCATTTTCCACAACCTGCAGCCGGAAGGATAAGGTCTATTGGAACGTCCAAATCCATGGCCGCCAATGTTGCCGCCGCCCTGGTGGAATGAGGTTTAATTTTGTCAGTATCAATTCCTGCATCCAATAGCACCTTCTTCAGCCATCTTGAAATTGTTTGTGTTGTCATTTTTTTGTGTGGCTTTTATGGCTGATGAATAATCCAGATTCTACACCTCTAAGATGTTTGGTCTCAATGTAGTATTTTAAATATGTAACTACACAAAGTCTTCGATCTGCAGGATAAGCTGAAAATCAATTTACACCCCAAGACTCCTGGTCTGGTTTTAGCAGGTCATAGACAGAGAATGTAATTTCCTCTGTTTTCATTCCCATTCTGTCTATCCTTAACTTGTGTAATGTTTGTAATCTTTAAGCCGATACTAAAGCCATTAACATGACTACTTTTATCGTAATTTTGTCTAACGTCAAAATTGAGATGGGATCCCAATCCCTAAGTAGCATTAAAGATGCCCTTCATGTATCTACAAGTCAAAGGGTGTGATCCTAGAACTTGATGTTCCGATGGTCTCGATAAATATGCCGACAAAGCATTCCTTGCTGTGTTGATCACACTATAGCTTAAATTATCATCAAAATGTAATTTTGACAAATTACTACAACATCTGAAGCGTCTGCAGTGTGGTAAGAAATATTTTGTGTTGAAGAAACTGTTCCCATTTCTTAATATAAGAAATGTACTGCTTCTAGGTACTTTTTAGAATCTGCAAATCAATAAATCAATACGATCATGTAAAGGATGAAATTCACCAGTTACAGGGTGCACAAGTAGGTTTTCTTGTCTAAAGACATCCATAATGGGTTCAGTCACCATTTTTAACCCTAATGGATACCATGTTTGTGTAGGCCAATCTGGAACCACCAACAATCCTGAAGCATAATCTTGTTTGATCTTCTGTAGACTATTGATGAGACAAAAGGGAGGAAATGCGTACAAACATTCCACCCCAATTTAACGTAAACTCATCTACTTTGGTGTTTTCCAAATTTTTTCACAATTTTGTGGAAAATGGCACGATTTCACATCCATTCTGCGTTGTCATTGAAATTTCTTGACCTAGTATCTGCAATTATGTTGAATTTACCTGGTAGGTAAATTGCAGAAAGCCAAATATCTTTCTCAATGCACCAGTGTCAAATCATGTTTGCCAATCTGTCACATGCTTCTGACTTGATTCCACCCATGTGATTGACAAGTGCCACTGCCGTAGTGTTGTCAATCTGAACCTGTACATGCAAATTTTGTACCTTTCGGCAAACCCATGCAATACACTTAGTAATTCAAGATAATTTATGCCATGTGTCTCGAGCAAAGGTTCTTCCTCTGCATTCCATCTATCTCCACAGCTTGAGATGGCATCCGCAGCTCCCCATCCCAGTGCACTTGCATCTGTTTATAAAATGGTAGGGTGTGATTCAATCAGAATGTTCCTGTAAGAGTAATCCACATTTTTAATCCACCATTTGATATCCTCAATTGCTGTGTTAGTTAGTTGCATAGGCCTATCGAAATGTCCAGCATGTCTTCCCAATACTGATATCTTTGCTCACTGCAGCTGCTGATAATGCAGTGGTCCAAACTGAACAGCTGGAAATGAAGCAATTAACTTGCCAATTAGATTTGCTACTTGCCTGATTGATGGTTGTTTGCCTTCAATTAGCTCTTACAACCCTTAATCACTCGCAACTTTTTGTCCTTGGGTAAGCTCACTGTCTTGTGTTTTGAATTAATAGTGAACCCCAAGTAATCAATTATTTTGTTGTGTGTCATTCTGGATTTTTCTCGGTGAATCACAAAGCCCAGTTATTGAAATGTAAGTTAAACTTTTAAAACTAAGACTTGTTGCCATGTCTTCAGTGTCTCCCACAATAACATGTCATCCAAATAAGCCATTATCAAATGGCCTTGAGGTCTTAACAATGCTAAGATTGGTTTCAGCAGTTCTGTAAACAATCTAGTAACTGAAGTTAACACATTAGGCAATGCTTTGAATTGCCACAATTGAGTCAACCAGACAAATTTGAAATCTCTACGATCTTTATCGTGGAGATGTATGCTTGCCATATAGCATTCTGTTGAAATTAATTGCAAAGCATTAGTAAAATCTCCGTTTTGAAATGTTTATAATGTACAAAAGGTTTGAGATTTGTGAGGTTTTTTTTTATGTTGTTTTCTCTATTACCCTTTTTTTACTCAAAATATCAATTTCCATTTGAATTTTCTAATCTTCTTTAGAGAAAATTGAATACTTTTTGCAATATGTTGAGTAGGGGAATTTTATTCTGTTAAAATTCAATTCTAAACCTCATTATACTGCACAGTATATATGCATCAGATGTTATTAGTTTCCATTCTTTAAAAAAAAAATTGTAACGTACTCCCAATTTGTAAGTACGACACATCTGATATTCTTTCAGAACCAGAACCACCTACTTCAGGGTTTACCGGTATCACTTTTTGTACCTTGCCCCTTGTGGGAATACCATGTCCTCCATGTCCTGGGGTTTTATTCAGTTCCCCTTCGGTATGGATATTGCTTTCTAGCTGTGCTGCCAAACATCGGTGGCTTCATCATCCCGATGGTTATTGATTCTTTGTTGAGAACCTTCAGTTTTTTGGCAAGCACCACTCCAAAGTGTAAGTGTGGCAATTATATATTAGTAGGTTAACAAAGCCCTGCAAACTTAGGATGTATGTTAGGTCTTATCACAGACTTACTCCAAAAATGTGCATCACACATCATTCCCATCACATCCTGTTGTGACATTGTCACATTTCCTTCTTCCAGATCTCTGGCAAATGCCGTAATGCTTGACCCCATTAATTTTAATACCCGCTGTAATCTCATTTCTTGAGCTTTTACTGCAGTGCCCATATAATTCCACACTTCTTTGTTAACAGCTGGAACTCCTAACCGAGCACAGTTCTGCGGGATTTTATATTTGTTCACAATTTCATCCATCGCTGGTCTTCCAACTGATGGGAAAGCAGGTAATTTATACTCTCTGCTATCTCCTCTGATAGAGGTTGCCCCTTGTTTCTGGGGCTAGAGAACTTTAGGGCCAGCCCTGGCACATTTCTTTTTTGCATTGGCTCTGGTCCTCAACTGATTTGTTATCAACAGTATTCTGGATATTCCTCCTCATAATGGGTTTCACCTGGATTTCCATATCAGGTATTACATGCGATGGCTCTATGATAGGCCGACGCTTTTTTGTCCCTGTATGGGGTACATCAGGCTCTTGCATTGAGCTGTATATTGGCAGCCCACTTTTGGGTGCTGCTCCATATTCTGGGTCTCCTGTAGACCAACGCCTGTATTGTCTTTCAGACATTTCTGGTGCTGCCTCCCTGTCAGGTCAGCCCATATATTCATCTTTGTCATCAGGCATTTCAGTCGCTGGCTCAAATCTGGGCCAACGTTTCCCAGAACCTCTTGCGGTTGCTCTTTAAGCCCACGTCTTTTATACTCCTTTTGGAGTTTGTTTTACCCATGAGGAATTCCAGTTTATAAATTCTATAGTTCAGATTCCTCAGAGTCTTCCAGGCCTGTTATTTCTTTATGGCCTTGCTCCCTATGGGAGTTTCAACGGGACTTCCCCCCCCCCCCCCCCCCCCCCCCACTTGTAAAATAGTTATTTCTTTACAATCGACTTTTAGTCGGGTGCCCGCTACTCTCAGACACTTTGTGTTATTGAGTGCTTACTGCGGTGCGCTTACTATTCTTCCTCCCACCTTTCTCCATACATAAGACTTGCCCGTGTCTCTGCACGCAGTCTCCGGAGAAAAGCAGCCTGAAAGTAAAAGTAGAAAAGACTTACATTCAGGTTTTGTTTCACTCACGGCTTGGAGGTTCCACACCTCCTACCGTGGTCCCAGCGCAATGGGTCTGACGAGATGACCCACGTGCGCCTGGACGGCCATCTTCACGTGGTCACTCACGTGACTCCGAAGTAAAATTGATATACTTTAGCTCTTGTGGCTTTTTGATTAGAATTGCTGTTCTTTCTAAAGAAGCAAAGTGCAGGATTTTATATGAAAGGGAAATAACAGATCAAAGAAGCAACATTGGGATCGAATGTTGAGGATAAATTCAGGAAGAAGGAAATCATTTTTAACGGAGAGTGGAGATACATATTCCACAAATAAGAAATCAAAATACTAAATATGGAATGATTTTTCAGTGCCTGTGTGTGTTTTTGCAATTTAGCTCAACATTGTAAATTAGGTGATGAGATAGTCTGTCATTCTCATCCGAAAACATCTTAGGAAACTGAGGGTAAAGTCCATGATTTGCCATTCTTTAAATTTAATTGCAATTAATAGTTGGAAAATCAGTTCCTCTCAGAACACTTGGCAAATCATGTTTCACACTTTGATCAGGCAGTCTTCTCCCAGACCTCTGCTTTATAACGTCATGTATGTGGGTGGACTGGGCTAAGACTCAGATAGATTACTTCCAGCTCCCTGTGGTGAAATGTTTGGCTTCCGCCAGTTGGCTGCCTCCAACTGACTGTCAGTCGGTGATTGAGAAATCATTGCTGATGTTGCCAGCTTTTAACCTATAACTCTTTTGGCAGTAAGGGAGTTTCCTCCTGAGATTAAAACACAAAGTGCTGGGGTAACTCAATAGGTCATGCAGCATCTGTGGAAGGTGACTTTTTGGGACAAGACCAAAAGCTCCCGTACTGAGCATGCATGGTAGTCACAGGTCTTGCTTGGACCTTACAGTGCCAGATACTCGGGTTCGATCCTGTTTACGGGTGCTGTCTGTACATAGTTTGTACATTCTCCCCGTGACCGTGTGAGTTTTCTCTGAGTGCTGTGGTTCCCAAATGTAGGTTCATTGGCTTCAGTAAAAATTGTAAATGTTCCCTAGTGTGTAGGATAGTGCTAATGTATGGGGATCGATAGTTGCTACGTTGGTGGGCTGAAGGGCCTATTTCCATGTTGTATGTCCTTAGACCACAGGAGGCTGAGGTGTCATCTTGTGGAGGTATATAAAATCATAAAGAGATTCCACAAGGTGAATGCACAGTCTTTTACCCAAAGCCCAAAGTAGGGGAATCAAGAACCAAGGGACGAAAGTTTAAGGTGAAAGGGAAAGACTTATTAAAAACCTGAGGGGCAAAATTTCCATACAGAGGGTGGTGGGTACACGGAATGAGCTACCAAAGGAGGTATTTGAGGCAAGTAATGTTACAACATTTAAAATACATTTGGACAGGGATAGGAAAGGTTTAGAGAGTTATTGGCCAAATGCAGGCAAATGGGATTAGCGTAGATGGAGCATCTTGGTCACCATGGACAAGTTGGGCCAAAGGGCCTGTTTCCGTGCTGTATGCCCCAATGATTCTCTGACATGGGCAGAATGTTTGGGATTGCGTGCATTCTTTTAGGTTAATTGATGATTAGCCTATGGGTGAGTGGGAGAGGAGATGGGTCAGGTTCCGATTCAAATTTAGATTCAGATTAGTTTATCGCCATATATACAAGGAGTGAAATGAAATTCCTTGTTCGCATGAAGTTCATGAAAAAAACAATACACAAGTTAATGATAAATAAAATGGCAAGTGCAAAACTACACAATGGTGCAAAGATGGTAGTGCAATGTGAAGTTGTGCAAAAAAATCACAAACTACAATAACTAAAGGAGGTAGAGGTAAGGGTAAGCCTATCTGGCAGTGGGACGAAGCTGTTCTTAAGCCTGGATGTCTGCGCTTTCAAACGCCTATATGTTCTCCAAGAAAATAGAAGAGAGAAAAGGTAATGGTCAGGGTTGCAGGCATCATTGCCAATACTTGCAGTCTTCTTAATGAAACGCACCATGGTACTACAATTAGTCTGGAATTACTGTAGATGGTAAATGCGATCAGACCCCAAACTATTTGGTGGGTGGTAGAACAGGAGTCGGGGAGCAGACATTTTTATTATTCTAAATGGGTGGCACAGCAGTTGCTGCCTCACAGCGCCAGAGACCAGTATTCGATCCTGACTATGGGTGCTGTCTGTACGGAGTCTGTACGTTCTCACTGTGACCGCGTGGGTTTATTCCAGCTGCTCCGGTTTTCTCCCATGCCCCAAATCCTTACAGGCTTGTAGGTTAATTTGTTTCAGTAAAATTGTAAATTGTCCCCGGTGTGCAGGAGTGCTAGTGTATTGGGTTGTCACTGGTCGGAGCAGACCCGATACACCGACTGGCCTGTTTCCACGCTGTATCTCTAAAAGTCTAAAGTTTAAAGTTTCTGCAGTGACTGGTTTATTAAAAAAATAAACTCATTGTCCTCATGATGACATATTTTACTGCTTTCAGCATTGAACTGAGTGCCAATAATCATGGATTTTTGATCCAAATTTCTGACATTAAATAAATAAAATACTCCACATAAACTCAAAATGAAGAGATTATGTTGGCACAGGCAGATGGCCAGGGTTGGAATTTTAATAGGATTTGTGTGCAAATATGACATTACTTTTACAGAAGCACATTACAGTTTATGCACCATCAGTCCATAAAAATTAGTCCAATTGAATTTTCTCTCAAACCATTTCCAGGCAGAAGTATTTGGATTTGCATTTCACTGTAGTAATTAGAGAAATTATGCACTGTAGCCCCCTCGGACAAAAATAGCTTTTTCTAAGTAGTGCAGACAAACCTCTCGTGCCTATTTGAGAGTTTAATGGCATCCTTGAAGTTTGGAAGCTTTGATAGTATTCCATCAGTACAGCTAATGATGGAAGCTTGAATGAAAGTACATCACATCTGCAGTCTTTCTAGGGAAACTTGATTGACCTTGAACCAAGACATGGTCGCTGTCTTATCCTGCTGTGCACAATACAGCGTGCTGACTGCAGGGTGGGTTTTGATGGGACTTTGTTCACTCGTGTGTCAGCTCGCTGTTGGCTTCTGTCATCGTCTAACATGTTGACAGAATTGGTCACCCGACTCGTCACAGAGTGCATCGTTACCTTGTTTCCGGGTATTACCACGAGGAGGCTTTTGTCATGATCCCCTTGAATGTGGAATGGAAATTGGATGTTAGATAGTTTTCTCAGCAGTAATACTATTATGGCATTAATTGTATTTAGTGTCTGAGAGTGACCACAGTGTGGAAAACAGGCTCTTCGGCCCAACTTGCCCACGCTGGCCAACATGGCCCAGTTACACTGGTCCAACCTGCCTGCGTTTGGACTATATTCCTCCAATCTTATATTATCCATGTACCTGTCTAACTATTTCTTAAACGGCGGGATAGTCCCAACCTCAACTACCTCCTCTGGCAGCTTGTTCCATGCACCCACCACCATTTGTGTGAAAAAGTTACCCCTCAAATTCCTGTTAAATCTTTCCCCTTCACCTTGAACCTTTGCTCTCTGCTCCTCGACTAACCTACTCAGGCAAGAGATTCTGTGCATCTACCCGATTTATTCCTCTCATGATTTTATAAGATCTCCCCTCATCCTCCCAATCTGCATTGGTTTAATATTGGTGCGGTGGAAAGGCAGGAGTGGCGGGCTGCATGACCAGATGGTAGATGGGCTACGGCCTGTGGAGGAAAGCTGCCTAGACAGCTCATGTCCTTTTAGATCTCTTCCCTGTACGGGGACCCGACCTTTTCCCTGTCGGGTCTCTGTTGCCGTTGGGGCCTAGCATCGTGGAGCGGCCTCCAACTGGAACGACAGCTCAAGTCACGGAGCCGGCGGAGCTGCGGACTTACCATCGTGGAGCTGGCCGGCTACGGAGCGTGGAGAGCTATGGTGGCGTGCGGCTGCGACCTGACTCCGGTGGATGGTGTCACCGGGAGCTCACGGGTCCCCGGTGGGAGACCGCTTTGCGGGGCACCGGCAGTGGTGACTTCTCCCGCTCGAATTGCGGGGTTGAGAGTGACCTGGAGCGGGGCCTTACATCGCCCGGCGCGGCTTTAAATGGCCGCGGACTTGCTAGCGCCCGCCGGGGGCTCCAACATCAAGACCCGGGGCAGGGCCTTACATCGCCCGGCGCGGCTTTAAGGGGCCATGGGACTTCCTAGCGCCCGCTGGGGGCTTTGACTTTGACTTTGGGAGAGGAATGGAGAGCAGGGGAGAGACAAAACTTTGCCTTCCATCACAGTGAGGAGGAGATTCACTGTGATGGATGTTCGTGTAAATTGTGTTGGTGTGTGTCTTGTAGGTATGTTGCAAAGCCTACCTGAAGCATCGCTGAAAATCTGTCCCAGCCCGTGTGCGCAATTTTGGCGCCATTTAGAGGGGGCGGCTTTAAAACGTGATTTTCCCTAGGCTGTTTCAATCGAGGATGTTCAGCCTAGTTAATTATTAACGGAAAAATCGCTGGAATATTCCGTCGCTTTAGCTATTATTAGTTTTAAAGGCTTTATATAATTGTTGTATTAGTTTAAAAATTAACCTCTAAACCCGCGACCACCGGCAACCGGCAGGGTCTCATACAGCAGACAACAGAAGGTAGGCTGTTTATTTTTACATTAAAAAGGGCTTCTTAAGATCCCTTTATACAAAGTTTAATGTTGCGAGTAGCTCATTTTGGGCCCATTATATCCCGCAGTATTTTTCTGGGCATTTGAGGGTACAAATCTAGCGCAATGTGAACGTTCTAAACCAGCGCGTTCACAGGATCCCACTGGAAAGCTGATTTAAATTGACTTTAATTTACAGCAATTGAACACTAAATTCCTTCCATTTGGCCTATAAATTAATGTAAATGAGATTTTAAAATCATGTTTTATTGTGAATTATTTGTGAATATTATTTGGACACTTAGGCTATTTAAAAATGTTAATCATTTATTAAGAAATAGATAGATGTTTAGATCTAGTAATTGAAGTTTGAAATTAGCTCCAATTGGGTCATCCAAGTAAGATTGATTTATATTTGTTTCAGAATACTTCAATCTATGATAACCGAAAATTTCATTCAGTTCTCTTAATTTTTAAGAAAGTTATGGGCTTTTGACTGTCCTCGATCACAGCTTTTTTGTTATGTCCATAGAAAATCAATAGGGAACAAGATGCTAATTTCCGAGTATGAAAATGGCCATAACTTTTTTAATACTTGAGATATGAAAGTGAATTAGGTGTCCGATTAAACTTCTTTTTATGCTTTATCTGATGGGGTAAATTGCAGTCTTGATTTTTAAAATCTCAAAATGTTGTAACATTGCTATGTCTTGTGTGACTGCAGAAACCAAATTTTGTTTGAACTTCATGTGAGGTTCAAATGACAAATAAACTGTATTGTATTGTACCAGGGAACTCGAGGGAAGGAACTGGCAATGGCAGAGGCAAGAGCAAGGGCCAGTAAAAGAGCAAACCGGGAACTTACCTTCTGTACACTTAAGGTCCTATTTTCAGGGCTGCCAACATTCGGTGAGAGTTGGGAGTGAGAAATTGTGAGAGACCAAGCCTGAGGGAGTGTAGCAACCGAGGGGAGGGGTGTTGGGGGGGGGGGGGGGGGGGGGGGGGGGGGGGGGGGGGGGTGTGGGAGAGGGGTCCCCCCCCTCCCATGGTACAGAGCTTTTGCATTTTTCAGTTTGAAATTGTGTAATATGGTGCATAAGTCTTTTAACTTACACTTGAATGCAATATTTATTCTTTGAATTGGATTAGTTATGAATAATGTTAGACTAAATTACATTCCTAATTACGTTCCACAGTAGAGCCAGGCTTTGATCAACAGGTGCAGCACATGAATGATCTTAGTGTATTCATGTATGGAAATCAGATTATAATCAAACACTTGGCCCATGTTGATCAACCTGGGTCTCACTGCACACCTGGTACTACTCCTGACCCTGAGTCCAGCCTTACACCTGGCCCCCTATTCTACCCTGATCATAGCTGCTTACCTGCTTAGGTTCCCAGTGCTGAACACTCCCATTGTCCCAGCTTTGACAGCACACCTAGTACTATTCTAGACCTTGACTCTAGATGCACACTTGGCCTTGCTCCTAGCCCCTCTGCACCGACAATATATCTGGCCCACACATAAAGCCCCATATCTGACCCCCTGGACATAACCTATTTCGTTCAAGTCCACAGGTGCTTATCTAATGCAGTAATCGTTTATGCGGCACTTCATGGACCAAATTATCTATAACAAAATTTGCTACATCCATTGGCTTGTTATTATCTAACATGCTAGTTACTTTGTCAAAGAAGTCATCAACTGGTTGATCACTATTTCTCATCCATAAAATTATACTCACTCAGCTGTATAAGTATTCTGTTACCATTTCATTCATTTTCCTAACAAACTGTCCTGAAGTCAATTTCACCCCCAATATTTTCAGTATTTTGCTGTCTTCCTCTCAGTTGGGTCTTTTCCGAAATGCAAAGTCCAATAACTATATATTTAAGCAATAATATTCTATTTAATGTAATCTTGAGAGTACATAATATTTTCTGTGGTATTCGTTACACAACAATGATAAAAAAGATCTTTGTTTTGATTGCACCTACCAACATGAATACATTATTATATTACAGTTAATATGTACCGAGGGCAAATTTTTTTTCCAATGCTCCCCATTCACAATTACTTTTACATCAAAGTGATTGAAATCCAAGTGAAGTTTAAATGGCATCAGAAAAATAAAACCTCCGGAATGGATGATATTCATTACGTGGTTGGTTGGAGTCAGTATCAGCACAATTACTATATTAAAATTTGAATCTTCAGATGTCCTGGGCGTGTGCTCAGGGCATGTGCTGGACAACCATCCCTGGTCTTCACTGACATTTTCAATCTGTCACTGGCCCAGGGTGTCGTCCCCACTTGCCTCAAGACATCAACCATCGTGCCAGTGCCCAAACAGTCAGCTTCATGGAGTCTCAACGATTTCCGCCCAGTGGCACTCACCCCTGTCATCGCAAAGTGCTTCGAGCGGCTGATCTTGGCTCACCTCAAAGCCTGCCTACCCCCACACTGGACCCCCATCAGTTTGCCTACTGGACCAACAGGTCTACAGAGGACACCATATCGGTGGCCCTACACTCTGCCCTGACCCACCTGGACTACAACAACTCCTACATCAGGTTGCTGTTCATCGATTTCAGCTCCGCCTTTAACACTGTCATCCCCGCCAGCTTGATCACCAAACTCAGCGGACTTGGCATCTCCACCTCCCTCTGCAACTGGACATTGGATTTCCTCACCAACAGACCACACTGTTAGGGTCAACAACCTCACCTCCTCCACTCTAACACTGAACACTGGCATGCCACAGGGCTGTGTGCTCAGCCATCTCCTCTACTCCCTCTTCACCCATGACTGCATCCCTAAGAATGGCTCCAACACCATCATTAAATTTGCCGACGACACCACGGTGGTAGGGCTGATCAGTGACAACGACGAGTCAGCCTACAGGGATGAGGTCCAGCACCTGACAACCTGGTGTGCCAACAATAACCTCGTCCTCAACTCCACAAAGACAAAGGAAATTATTGTTGACTTCAGGAAGAACAGAGGGGGCAGACATACCCCCATCCATATAAACGGGACTGAGGTGGAGCGTGTCTCCAACTACAAATTCCCCGGGGTACACATCTCGGAGGATCTGTCCTGGTCCCTCAATACCACCAAATTGATCAAAAAGGCACAGCAGCGCCTTTACTTCCTGAGGAGGCTCAAGAAAGCTCACCTGTCCCCCCAGATCCTGACCAACTTTTACCGCTGTACCATCGAAAGCATCCTGACCACCTGCTTCACGGTATGGTACAGCAGTTGCACCACAGCGGACAGGAAGGCACTACAACGGGTGGTGAAAACCACTCAGCACATCATTGGTGCCCCCGCTCCCTGCCATGGATGCCCTCCACCGAAAACGGTGTCCTAGATGGGCCGGGAAAATCATCTCCCACCCCAACCATGGACTGTTTGCCCTCCTCCCACCAGGGAGGCGGTACAGGAGCCTCAGGTCACGTACAAGCAGGATGAGGAACAGCTTTTTCAATAACACTATTACACTGCTGAACTCGGAGTCCCATCGCTAGATATCTTTAGTCTCTCCCATTTGTATACAGTATTTGCCTATGTACCAGTTTTTTTCCTAATCCATCCACATTCCACACATTGTTAACCAGTACTCTTTTACTCTATTGTATGCTTATTCTGTATTTTTATTTTCTACTACTACTATCTTGCACTATGACCAGACGCTAAACTGCATTTCGTTGTACCTATACTTGTATCTGTGCAATGACAATAAAGTTGAATTGAATTGAATTGAATGTCCTGGTTCAAGCTAAAACTAAAGACAAATAATAACCTCCTCACACATTCCCCTGCAAGTATCTCTGTCACTTCTTTAAAATATGGCCCCTTCTTTCAACAAGCTCTTAAACATCGCATCTGATTCAGTTTCCATCTGATTACACTCCTTGAGGATGTTCATCTACGTGTTCAATTAATAAAATAATGAGATTGGGGGACATTTCTATTCAACCTGTCAAAGGTAAACAAACATAATAGTTGAGTGGCAAATTACAATAGTGCTACCTTCCCAATATTTAACTGAAGGAAATAATGGCATATCGGGGCTGTGTGTTGTGACAGACAGCCTGACACCTTGCATGTCATTTTCATATTACACTTATCCCATCCCTCTGGATATTCCAGATTAATAAATTAAGTTTTCGTCAACTAATTACCAATCGGGCTAATTACAAATCAATAACATTAAACAACTCCGAAACACAAAGCGCTGAGCATTGAGATACAGACATCACGGACAACTGGCCTCAGTTCCCTGCTCACATCTGGCAGTGTTCTCCGTCTGAACCAGGAGCCGTGGAGCGCTTTTGAAAGTGGAGGTGGGGGGGGGGGATGGGCAATCACTGATCACTGGCCTTAGGGGTACCCGGTGAGGGAGTGGGGGGAGGGTGTGGGAGTGGGGTGACCCCCCTCCCATGGTAGGGACTGTTTGAAATTTGATGTATTAAAATCATGTTTCAGTGCATTGTAGAAGTATGATTTCAATATCTTTTGTTTGAAGTATTTTTAAGGGGTCACTTTTTCCACACAAGTGGGTGTATGGAACAAGCTGCCAGAGGAGGTAGTTGAGGCTGGGACCATCCCGACATTTAAGAAACAGTTATACTGATACATGGATAGGACAGGTTTGGAGGGATATGGACCAAAAGCAGGTAGTGTAGCTGGGACATGTTGGCGGGTGTGGGCAGGTTGGGCCGAAGGGTCTGTTTTCACACTGTATCACTCTATGACCACATTATACCTCCACCATGCATGAAGCTTCAAAATCAAGTGGTCGAGTTTTATTGCCATATACTCAAACATAGAAAATAGGTGCAGGAATAGGCCATTTGGACCTTCGAGCCTGCACTGCCATTCAACATGATCATGGCTGTTCATCTAAAATCAGTACCTCTTTCCTGTGTTTTCCCCATATCCCTTGATTTCACTAGCCCCAAGAGCTAAATGTAATTCTCTCTTGAAAACATCCAGTGAATTGGCCTCCACTGCCTTCTGTTGCAGAGAATTCCACAGATTCACAACTCTGGGTTAAAAAAGTTTGTCCACATCTCAGTCCTAAATAGCCTACCCCTTATTCTTAAACTGTGACCCCTGGTTCTGAACTCCCCCAACATCGGGAACATTTTTCCTGCAGTTACAGTAAGTGAAAATCTAGCAGGCAAGCAGGATGCTTTCTCCAACCACCCCCATTTGAAGGCCACTATCTTCCACCGCTTCTACCCAGTGCTTGGTACCTACTTCCAGCAGCCACTGGTTGTCCTCCAGGATGCACCGAGCCACAGCCTGATCCATGCCGGTCACCAGGGCGAATTTGGCACAGAGACTCTCACGGCAGCGGCGCAACGCTTCCGACGCCTCCGATGGCCCGGGACTCTTGCACTGAGCCTGCTCCACAGCCGGAGCTGCAGCGAGCGACTCGTTAGCTCAGCAAACACTCACCAGCCCCGGCTCCCCGTCTGCATCTGCCCCCGCCACTGCTTCTGCTGCCACCTCCCCCTCCGCCCTGGATCATCAACACCCATGGCCCTTGCAGTTGATATTAGTTTTGAAATTCTCGTTGATCACAGAATTTCTCACGACAGAGCGTGAGAAATTTGTGATTAGCGTGAGAGCGTGAGAATTGGGCGAAATGCCAGGGCATCTAGGAGCAACCCAACCAGAGCATCTAGGAGCAACCCAACCAGGGCATCTCTTGTGATTGTGCAAACAAATTCCACTGTGCTGTGCATACATGACAATAAAGAACCATCTATCATGGTGCATATATTCATGAGGAATAGACATGGTGGTGAAAGAAACAGCGGGTATAGGCTTCAGATGAGACAAAAACAGATTTAATAGGATTGTGAGGAGCATCTTTTTCACAAAGAGGGTGGTGAAACAAAACAAGTTGCCAGGTGAAGTAGTGGAGGCAGGTTCAATAACAACATTTAAAAGGCATTTGGGTAGCTACATGGATTCCTAAAGACCGGAGGAGGCGCTGTCCTGAGCGGCTGCCTGTCCTGCAGCCTGTTTTTTCCCTCTTTTTTTGTTATTTTTTAGTACTTAAGTGTACACGTGGGTTTGGCCAGGCCTAGGAGCAAACCCAACCAGGGGGGGGAAGGGGGAAAGCAAAGTCCCTACCTGGTCGGAGGGGGTGCCTCCTAGGCAGCGTCTTTCGAACCCGCGGCCTACCAGGGGTCCTGAAGCTCTTTTCCTGATTGGCCTGCAAACAAATTCAGCGGCGCGGCGCTGGAGCGCTGTGTGGAACGGGCAATGCCTTTCCTGGGTCGCCACGCTGGGACAGTATGCTGGGACAATAAAACATCGGGGAGCTGCGGTCTGTGGATGGCCAGTGCGACGTTGATATTACATCTCGCCGAGAGACCAGTGTGGTGCTCCGTCTGGCACGGTCTGTTTGGCTTGGAAACTGCGGGCTCCGGTGGGGACGGCCGTTCCTGGCTTCCCAAGATGAGGGCAAAAACGCCCGAGCACCATCACCCGAGAAAATAGGATTGTGGCGGCGACTGTGGAGCATAGGCCCGACTTTTGGGTGGACAAAGGAGGGTGGATTTTGTGCCAAACACAGTGGGAATCACTGTGGGGGGATGTTTTATGTTTGGTGTTGAATTTCTTCATGAATACTGTTGTATTTTTATTAGTGTGCTGCAAGGACATCTCAATTTCCCCTGAATAAGGGGATTAATAAAGTCTAATCTAATCTAATTTTAGAGGATATAGGCTGGGTGAGGGCAAATTGGATTAGCTTGGTTGGGACATACTGGTCACCCAGGATGAGTTGTGCCAGCTTCTGTGCTTTATGACTCTAACTTAAGAAATTGAGGCAGACGCATATCTCGTGGTCCCTTGAGCTGGCTCTGCCACTTACATTGATCTTAACCTATCTTGAGTCTCATCCACTTTCCTAGCCTGTAGCCATTATTTCCTGAAAAATGTAACAAGCTCAGCTTTAAATGTACACCAAAACATCCACAGGGCTCTGATGTAGAGCATGTAATAGTGAAATGGGACAGGTTGAGAATGAGGAACCAGAACGATTTCTAATATATATTCCAGTGGTGGAATTTATGCCGACGGTCACCTTTCCATCTGCAAAAGAGAAGGCAAGTCAGAGAAGGCAACGTTAATATTGTAAATAGTAGGTCGAGAATAAAATAAAAATGGTAATTCTGCTGGTTCTCTGTAGCATTTATACGTAGAGTCTCCAACTGAAATGTCAACTCTATATCTGGCTTCATAGATG